>NC_047507.1:29663132-29963132 GCF_902827115.2 Pseudochaenichthys georgianus | reverse complement strand
TCCCCTGGCACACGCATATCCACGATATCGCTGTCTCTTTAAATCTTTTACAAATGCCAGATCTGCTTGTGTGGATAAAACCCTCAAAGGAGGGAGCAAGGGTTAATTTACTGTAGTCAAAACTCATTATCTTAATTCTGTATATTTGCATAATTGGCTATTAACATTCATGCTCATCCAGTAAAGGTGGACGTCGAGTGATTAATGTTACATTCGCAATTATGTTGCAGCTGCAAAACATTCTATAACAGGCTCGTATGACTCTTTGTCTGAAGGCTTCAATTATGTCAGTAGCTGAGGCCTGGTTCCACCTGCTCTGCTCTGTTGTGCTGCTGTGGCTGAGGCCTGGTTCCACCTGCTCTGCTGTGCTGCTGTGGCTGAGGCCTGGTTCCACCTGCTCTGCTGTGCTGCTGTAGCTGAGGCCTGGTTCCACCTGCTCTGCTGTGCTGCTGTGGCTGAGGCCTGGTTCCACCTGCTCTGCTCTGCTGTGCTGCTGTAGCTGAGGCCTGGTTCCACCTGCTCTGCTCTGTTGTGCTGCTGTGGCTGAGGCCTGGTTCCACCTGCTCTGCTGTGCTGCTGTGGCTGAGGCCTGGTTCCACCTGCTCTGCTGTGCTGCTGTGGCTGAGGCCTGGTTCCACCTGCTCTGCTGTGCTGCTGTAGCTGAGGCCTGGTTCCACCTGCTCTGCTGTGCTGCTGTGGCTGAGGCCTGGTTCCACCTGCTCTGCTCTGCTGTGCTGCTGTAGCTGAGGCCTGGTTCCACCTGCTCTGCTCTGCTGTGCTGCTGTAGCTGAGGCCTGGTTCCACCTGCTCTGCTCTGCTGTGCTGCTGTAGCTGAGGCCTGGTTCCACCTGCTCTGCTGTGCTGCTGTAGCTGAGGCCTGGTTCCACCTGCTCTGCTCTGTTGTGCTGCTGTGGCTGAGGCCTGGTTCCACCTGCTCTGCTCTGCTGTGCTGCTGTAGCTGAGGCCTGGTTCCACCTGCTCTGCTGTGCTGCTGTAGCTGAGGCCTGGTTCCACCTGCTCTGCTCTGCTGTGCTGCTGTAGCTGAGGCCTGGTTCCACCTGCTCTGCTCTGTTGTGCTGCTGTGGCTGAGGCCTGGTTCCACCTGCTCTGCTCTGCTGTGCTGCTGTAGCTGAGGCCTGGTTCCACCTGCTCTGCTCTGTTGTGCTGCTGTGGCTGAGGCCTGGTTCCACCTTGCTCCGGGAACAGCGTGGATACTGTTGTGCTGGACTGGGAGAATGGCGGGTGTCGTGTTTCTGCTGTGCCTTTTCTTGGCTGTGCTGGACAAGGAGAAGATTGCTAGTCGTCCTGAACAATCTACTGGATTCGGGTATGTTCTGCCGCCCGCTGTGGACATCCCCTGTACAGTTTCGGAGGTGTTGCACAAACAATTGCTGGTTGCACTGTCGCGGACATTCATTTCGGAAAATGTTTGTCTTTCTCACATGCCTGCCACGATGGTCCTTCAGAATTGTTTTTTAAACTCTAATCTCACTTTCGCGAAGTTTGCTGGTGACTCTAGAACAGCTGACAATGTATGTGTGTTGATTAAGAGGAAAAGGTGCTTGGTATTTTTATTGTTGTTACTATCAGGAAATGTACAGCCAAATCCAGGTCCACCTAGCAGTTTTAGTCAAATAGCTACTCCTGCTGATCTTATATCTAGATCTGAGCTAGGTTTAATTCATTTAAATGTGCGTAGTCTGTTACCTAAATTAGATTTTGCGAGTTCGACTGATGCTGATGTCATTGTCTTATCAGAAACGTGGCTAGATAAATTCATTTTGGCCTCTGACATTTACATAAATGGTTACAGTGTATATCGTACTGACCGGCCTAAAAAAGGTGGTGGCGTTGCCATTTATGTGAAAAATAAGTTTTGTGTAACTAATATGGTTTCCAAATCTGTTAGTAAACAGCTAGAATTTTTAGCCGTGAATATTGAGGTAACAAAGGGTCAACAGGTCATGGTGGTGGGCTGCTACAGGGCCCCTTCGGCTGTCAAGGACTCTTTATCGTCATTGGCAAAACTGTTATCACAACTTTCCTACAAGGAAATAGTGCTGCTTGGTGATTTTAATTGGGACTGGTTAACTTCTGTGTCAGAGGATTTTAAAAACCTGTGTACCTCTTTGAATTTTACCCAGATTATAGACAGTCCTACTCGCCCAAATATTAAGTCCCCAAATAAATCCTCCTTAATTGATCTAATTTTAACAAATGTTCCACATAAATACTTATCTGTGGGAGTATTTGCTAATGATGTGAGTGACCACTGTGTTGTAGCCACAATTAGGGACACTAAGGTCCAAAAGGTTAAACCACGTGTCATCACAAAGAGAGACAAAAAACACTTTGTGGAGCAGGGTTTTGTGCATGATCTGTTTGATTTTGATTGGGGTAAAATCAATCTGTGTGCTGATGTAGAAACTGCATGGTCTTATTTTTATCTTGGTTTTATGAAAATTATAGATGGACATGCACCTCTGCGTAAATTTAGAGTGAAGGGACAAAACAATCCCTGGTTTTCTGCTAAGCTGTCCAGTCTCCTTCATGAGAGAAATAATGCTTGGGCTAAGGCTAGGAAATCAGGCTCAGAGGTAGAATGGCTACGTTTTAGGCAGCTAAGAAATAGCTTCACATCTCAAATAAAAAGTGCTAAATCAAAGTACTATTTGTCGGTTACCACAGAAAACCTGAATAATCCTAGGACATTTTGGAAAGCCATAAAATCGATTTCCACTGGTGATATCCCAAATGAGCTACCTCCGTGCCTTACCACAGCATCTGGCACTATATCAGACAGGGCTACTATGCTAAATTGCTTTAATAAGCATTTTGTGTCTTGTGGCTCTCTGTTTGATTCTGTCACTGACTGTACTTCTGCTTCTGTGAACGCTTGACTCTGAACAACGTGGTCTGGAAAACCCTTTCAGTTTTACTCCTTTAACTATTGGTATTGTTCATGCATTATTCAGGTATTGTGCAAGCATTATCCAAGTTAGATCGTAGGAAACCGGCTGGCCCGGACAACTTAGAACCTTTCTTTTTAAAGATAGCTGCAGATTGTATTGCTCCACCTCTTACTTCTCTTTTTAACCTCTCCCTCAGCACAAATGCAATTCCAAAAGTATGGAAGTCTGCTTATGTCTTGCCTTTACTGAAAGGAGGGGAGGCAACTATTTTAAATAACTATAGGCCAATCTCTAAATTGTCAGTTCTGGCTAAGGTGCTCGAACGACTTGTGAGTGAACAGGTAAAGGTGTTTTTATGTACAAATGACATCCTGTCTAAACATCAGTCAGGCTTCAGAAAGAAACACAGCACCATCACTGCGACAATGAAAGTGGTGAATGACATTACGAGTATTTTAGATAATAAGCAGAGTTGTGCAGCTCTGTTTATTGACCTTTCCAAAGCGTTTGACACCGTTGATCATCGCATTTTAAAGCAGAGGCTACTCAGTATTGGCATATCCAGCCTTGCAGTGGGGTGGTTTGTGAACTACCTCTCTGAAAGGTCCCAATGTGTTCATTTTGATGGACTGTCTTCTGAGTGGTTAAACATTTCTAATGGTGTACCACAAGGTTCTGTTTTAGGACCACTTTTATTCTCCATATATATATTAATAGTGTAGGTGATAATGTGGATGAAGCTACTTTACATTTTTATGCGGATGATACTGTGATGTATTGTGCAGGTCCCTCCATTAAAGAGGCTGTTGTTAAATTACAGGCTGTTTTTAACACTATTCAGACTCAGCTCTCTGAACTAAAGCTTCTTTTAAATGTGGATAAAACCAAGGTAATGCTCTTTTCAAAAGCTAAAAAGACACCAGAGCCTGTTTTAGATATTGTAACTATGCAAGGAACAAAACTTGAAGTTGTTACCTGTTACAAATACCTTGGTATCTGGCTTGATGATTGTCTCACTTTTAAACTTCATGTCAATAACCTGCTAAAAAAACTGAGGGTTAGGCTAGGGTTCTTTTTCAGAAACAAGTCCTGTTTCTCGCTTGAGGCCAGGAAAAGGCTAGTCACTGTGACCTTTTTAACTGTGCTGGACTATGGGGATCTGATGTATATGAATGCACCTGCCAATTGCCTGGTCAAGTTAGATGCTGCCTATCACAGCGCACTGAGATTTGTGACAAACTGTAAAGCATTAACCCATCACTGTACCCTGTATGCAAGGGCTGGTTTGCTTTCACTAACTACGGAGGCTCAGTCACTGGTACATTTTTATATACAAAGCCATGTTAGGGAAACTTCCATCTTATATCTGCTCCCTGATCTCTCGGAGAATTGTAAGTGGCTACTGCCTGAGATCGAATGCAGTGGTTTTATTAAATGTGCCAACTGCTAGGACTGTCTTAGGGAAGACAGCTTTTAGATGCGCAGCTCCTCTGTCTTGGAATAGTCTGCAAATTAAATGGAAACTGAACAGTCTGGTGCCACTAAATGTTTTTAAAGCTCGGTTGGATGGTAGTCAATCGGAAGCTATTGGTACCTGCTTATGTGGATAATTATGTAAATGATGCTGTATGATGTCCTTTTGTTGTTCTGTTTATGTTTTTATGTTTCATGTGGAACTACTTGAGCAGGTCTCCCTTGAAAAAGAGATCAATGATCTCAATGGGATTTATCTGTATAAATAAAGGTTTGAAATGAAATGTATTCAGTGAGAGTCGGAGGCAGATGAGGCAACTGGTCTGTGGGCTGCTGCCGTTTCCCTTTAGCAGGATCCCAGAGAGACCAGTGTGCATGAGGTGTGTGAAAGAAGAGAACATTTAAATACTAATAAAGAGCCTTGGGATTATCTGAGAATGTACACCAGCTCATACTGTAGATCAAATATAAACTTCAGAGATGGTTGATCCTAAGATGCTGAAGAGGGTGAAATGTAATGGGAGTCCTGCCAGGAAGCTCACAGGCGGCTCTGCACACTGAAAGTAATTTGCTCGGCTCTCACACCCATCTTTCTTTACTGCATCGCCATCGCAGTGTGCTGGACTCCTTCCCTCACATACTGCATATACAGTGGATTTGGCTGCTGCTTTCCTGCTGTGCTGATGCCGCAGCTCAGCTGGTTTCTGCCATTTTCTTTGTGTTCATCACAATGAAACACATAAAGATGCAGAGATAAGTGGGGGAAATATGACCTCCGTAAACTGCCGTCTGTGAGTGCTTATCAACCAGATCAGATCATCTGTTTGCCTGTCAAAACATCCACAATTTCATGGTGCTTATTACCAAGCCCGTATATATAAATTGAAGATTAAAGAAACGTCAGGAAGAGGTAATTTTGTAGCAAAGCATGATATATTTGTTTCTTCCCTGTCCAGTTAATCATGTTGATTTATCTTGGGATCCCATGAGGATGCTGTCGTCTAAAATAACACACTGACGCACAGAGGCAAATCCACACCTGTACACAAAGAAATAGCTAATTGCGTTTCTCGAAAAACCTCCAATGCCAAATAAATAAGTCCTCTTTGCAATTACCAATTATCATAAAATGTTACACGATTTAAAACTAAATAAATGTATTAATTTTCCTGTCACCTGTCATACGGCTCCATAATTCACATTCTATCAGTCAGTTACTACTCAGCGATACTAAAAATATTTCTGCTATAGTATTATGAAAAATGCATCAATAATTTGGCACTTTTATTACTTCAGCATTGCATTTTAAAGTTTGTATCAACCTCAAACATATTCTATTAACGGAGACATAATTGTGATTAAGGAAATGATTCACAAAGAGACAGTCCATCGTCATAAGACACTGAACATTTTTGTTCTCCTCCATTGACATTGAAACAGTGAATAAATGTAAGAGAAGGCTTCTCACATTGATAATCTCCAGCTCCCACAGGTTCTTGACACACTCCAGTGTGCGGTAGCCACTAGAAAGAAAGTTGGGCAGATATTCATGCAGGCCGAGGCCGTCCAGCCAGGACACAAGAGACGTGCTGCCATCACAGCCCAGTGCTTTCACCTAGAGAGAAGGAGAGACGCATGTCTTTTTGCAATGAAATGTAGAGTATATATGCTTGTTTTCCAGTTAGAGAGAGAATGGATGTATCGGTGGCAAATGTTCTACTTTATTCAAAATCCCCAGAGGAAGAATACGAGCAGTTTTGGTGAGCCTTGGACTTTTTTTTTATTATCAAAATGTGTTGTTCAATCATTTGTTATTAGAGCAGATGTAAGCAGGCTAACCGGCTAACAAAAGTTGGTGACCATGGTAAACATTATACCTTATCAGCGTGTTAGCATTGTCATTGTCACAATGCTGATGTTAGCATTTAGCTCAAACAACTACTGTGCCTGGTTGCAGCCTTACAAAGCCTCTAGCATGATTGTTGCTTAGCCTTTTTAACCTCCACAATTGCAGGCTTTTAATACATTATTAACATTTAGCCCAGGTTGCCAGATTTTTTTCATCAAAACCCATGTGCAGCCCTTTCAGTATAATATAGACAAGTCGTAAATATCCCAGGCTCCAATACTACTTGTAATGCATTTTGGGGGTAGTATTTCAAAATGACTGTTAGCAATATACTTCAATAAGAAGTCATAATTGAAGTTTTTTTAAATGTACTTGTTTACCCTTAAATCTATTGTGTCAGTCGTGGAAATCTTTTATTTTTCGATGTTTTTCATTTAAACTCTAAGGAACCACAGTATCTCTTCACAAGTATAACTTTTCTCCCTTTACTGTGTTATCTATTTTTATTCATATGCCCTATTTTTGTAAACATGACATCTTGACCTTTGTCGCTGAGACCCAGTCGGTCACCCCTCAGTGCCGAGGTTAAGTTGTGATGTTAAGTACCTTGGGGAAGCTGCGTGCCGCATGGAGGATTTTCTTCCTGTGTCCTGGGTCAGTGATCCCGACGTCTCTGAGATCCTGGTCCTCCATCACGTTACTTCCCTACATGTGCACAAACGCAGGACACACACACAAATAAACACATCCACACACAGGCACACACGCATGCAAACAATAAAGACATAGACACAAGCACATGCACAGACAATACACAATATGGACATACAGTAATACAACACATTAAAAATAATCAGTTATCAATTATAATATACTCTATATCAGTGCAGCTATTGAAAGGTCTGCAAACATACACTGGCATACAGTATTTACCCACAATATACTGACATAATACCTTAGGCCAGGGAAAGTATCATGACTCTTTCTACACTGTAACTACTGGGTCAACATTGCAGCAAACACACTGGCTTGTTAGCACACGCACACGCACACACACACACACACACACACACACACAGAATATGCACATCTCTGACACAAGCAGTAACAGCAGAGTGGGAGGACAATGAAGTCAAATAAATGGTGCATGCCAAGAGTAATCAATCTGAACTGGTGCGACTCAGAGGGAACAAAGCCTTCATAGCCGCAGCAGCATCTACAAGATCCCTGTGTTTCATCGAGGCACATCGAAATATTCCAAGAGGAACCAACCATTGTTCCCTCCAGTTTGTTACAATTCCTTAATTTAGGACATTGAAGCAATGGAACAACAATCATTTTCCACCTCTTAAAATCTTGACTGACAAGCAGATTATTGTCTATTTCATATTTGCGACTCCTGCTGCGTTGTCATCTTATTCTGGTTTATGGGCAGCCATAAAGATACAAGGAGAACCTTGAAAATGTGGAGCTAAGCGTTTTTCCCCGTGGACTGCTGCGGATTGATTCTTCCTGGCAAGAATGTTAATGTCTGTGGTCTTTACTCAATCTGCTCTTACTG
Source organism: Pseudochaenichthys georgianus (assembly GCF_902827115.2). NCBI lineage: Eukaryota > Metazoa > Chordata > Actinopteri > Perciformes > Channichthyidae > Pseudochaenichthys > Pseudochaenichthys georgianus. The sequence continues at coordinate 29,955,337 of NC_047507.1, read as the reverse complement.
GATTGGTTTCAGAGCACAATGCAGCAGTATTCACAGGCCTGTATCTATCAGGGTGCCGTTTGGAGATTACTCACTGATGGCTAGAATAAAGGTCAAAATGAAGCGAAGTCTGATGTTAGGGAGACCCAAAATAGATTCTCCACTTTTATTAACACAGTTTGAAGTTTGATGATGCCTCAGGAGACTCTGCAAACGTATTAGTTCATGCTGAATTTGAAACATGTGACAGGAATGTATGGTTGAGTTCTTACATAGCTTATGAGCAATGGTAGTTTGATTTAATCTGATACGACTTGCAGATGTAGCCATGGTAGAAGTCCTTCATCTCACTAAATGCACTCAGTTAATGCAACAGTGAATTAGAATTGCTCTATTGCTCTTCACCACAGGGGAATTGTTTAGAAAAAATTGAATTTTGTTGCTTTTCTCAAGAGTCAGCCGCTGTTACAATAATATGGTGTATAAAGAAGACTTACATTAAGTGTTATAATATGTATGTTCAGTTCCACATTAATTTGCAGAATATGATGCAATAGTAATGCAGGGAAGATGCAATGTAAATGCAGGCTGAGTAACTTCTAAGATATTTTGCACTAGACAATTTGCCTCAATGCCACATTAATTTGGCCATGGGAGCAACAAAGCATAACGCTAACGTACAACGAGTAATGGTGGAATTATTTGACTGACAGTGAATCCCACAGACAAATCGTGATGTTTACGCTCTGATTGATGACATCTGAGAGAGGTCTGGCAGAAACCAAAAGGGCACAATATTAAACATTCACCAATGTCTGCCTGACTACTCTGACCTTTCCCTTGTTTGCTACCTCCACAGCCTTGTAAATATCCATGGGTAATTTGCCTTGTGAAATTAATTATTTATCTCTTTGATGCATCAAGTCCGGCAGACACATTAGTCGTGGCATGTAAGTGAACATAAGATTGCTTAATGACCCATCTTTCCCGCCACATTACGTCCCGGAAATCTTGATCAACATGGAATATTCCGGCCCAATAAGCAAAGGAGCTTGCTTTCTTTTCTTTCTACTGTTTTGATATCCGCACACCAGTGTCGGGCGATACACAGCGGGAGCGATGAAATATGTGTGTCAACCAGTAAAGATTTTGAAATATGTATAAAACTAAGCTAGCTAGTATCCCTGGTTGCATTAAGCTATTGTGGGCCATGCTGCTGATCAATAAGAAGGGCTGATTTATGGCAATATTGGATTTGGAGGATTCTTACATCAATTATGTTAAATATCTTTTATTTGTCAGGCATTCAATATATTAGTTTAGGTAAAGATCAGAATTGTAATTGTATCTTTATACTGTTTCTCAATTGAAGTTCCAAGTAATAAACTATATTATTACAAACAATAATGTTACGTATACAGGGATAAAGAGTGTATTAGTATTTCTATACTGACATGATTTATTACTTATTGTTCGACAGATAAACAACGTTTTTATATGTACTATAAGCTTACCCCATAGCTTACGCCCCCCCGTATTCCTTTTACTCCGACTTCATAATATTATAATATACTACTCCTTTGGGCTTGTCTTCATTAACAAATACAAATCTGAGTTTATGGGAGCAAATAAGGTTCACTATTATTTTGAAGCTGTAAAATGTGTTTTACAAGTCATTCTAAAGCAGCTGAATGTTTTGTGTGCGTGTACAAATCATTTGCTTGCATGTATCTGAATGGGAAACATTTTGAGAACAGAGATTCCAATTGCATATATGTAAAGTGTTTGTAGCTGCAGAAATATTTAGTGAATTTGCATTTACATTTGTGCAGGAATAGAAAATTGGGTTATACAAAGTCTGAGAGACAGACCAACAAACTGTCCCTCTGTCTATGCAACAAGCTAAGAGTTTTGAGCACACATTGTTATGCTGTATTTACGATTGAGCTGACTAGCCCACAGGTCCGTGTTACCCTTTGGGCCTAGTTATTTACAGTGTGTCGCCATGTTTTTCAGAGCAAACAAAACGAAATAGCGTTTTCTACAATCATGACCAAATGCAATATCAAGTTCCCCTGCAATGTTCTCCACGGGAAACATGATAATGCTTTCAGGCAGACTGTTTACTACAGTCAAATTCATTTATCAATATGTAATCTGATGGAGGCTATTTCAAACTGCAATATGTGCCAATGCTTTGAATTTAGTTTGTTATCATGTTCATCACAGTGGACATCCATGTGGCTTTTGATAATTTAACTAGTGTCATCATAAATGTGTAACCCAAATAAATGTCTGCATGCAAACATGTTGTTTGCATTGCATTTGAACATACGCATGCTCCTGCAGTCTAATCCGATATTGTGCCGTTTTTGCAAGACCTTCTCATAAGTATAATATGTGTAGAGCATTTAGTGAAATTTGGCAAGCAAACATGCAACTACAGCATGTTTTGGTTTATTGTTTGTGCAGGTTATCTATTTATATCTATATAGAGGTCAAGTGGGACGACTGTAAATCAAAAGAATCAATATAAAGGGGCGAGGAAGTGGCTTTAGAATTTACAGTAAATGAGATAGCATGGTTGGAAATGCTGGGGAAAAGTTAATGGGTTTTGGTTGTAATTTGTCTTCCCATTGGTGACAGCCCATAGTCTGTAAAGGGATTCAGTGATGGGCCATACATCTTAGCAGGGTCATGCATTGCACAGGAGGTGAAGAGGAGAGAGAGGAAATGGAGCGAGGAAGAGAAACGGTCTGTGGGGTGAGTTGGGCAGAGAGAGGGAGAGGGCGAGTGGAGAAGCTAACAGACAAGCAGAGGGTGAGAGAGCAGAGTGGTGACACTAAAAGACAAATGCAGCGGGGTTGACACGGGGACAGACGGAGTGATGTAAAGTGGAAGCGACCTCTGAGATGACATGCTGCAGGTGACTCACCATGAATCGTAGGTCGTCAAAGCCATTGAGCAGGAACTTGCTCTCGTACTGCGGCAGCCCCACGTGCTCCAGCCACTCTCCGACCGGCTGGTCCAGGGCTTTACCACAGGCCCCATCTGCCGAGAGAGGGAAGCGCTTCAGCAGGGAGAAGCCGTTCAGACGGTAGCAGCGGCACTCAGAGGACGACACATGGCATTGCCACATCATCCTCGGCCAGCAGAGGCAGAGCCGAGTGCAGCAGCACCAGGCGGGGTGGGGGGGAGACAGGGTCCGGGCCGGGGGTGAGGGGCTCCCGAGGTAAGGGTGGGGGCCCAGCTAACTCAAACACAGGAGGAGGGTAGGAAGTGCTGCAGGCCTAGCTCGAGCCCGTCAGGGGACTGACTAGGCTAATATACACCCACTGGTGTTAGTGTGACTGACTGGAAATGTCAGGCGAGGGTGGAGGTAGTGCAGGGAAGGAAGCCCATCTGAAGCTTGGTGGTGTTAGTTATGTTGGACTGAGCCACTACGGCATCTTCCAACAAACAGGGTTCACTAAACATTCCTTTAGTGAGCTGATGAGCGAGTTTAAGAACAAATGCCTAGCTAGTCCGACAACAAAACAATTCTGAACACTTCAAGTCAAGAAGCTAAATAATTTTCAGCCTGAAGGGAAATGGAAACATCTGTCGCTAAATCAAACATTTTCATACATCACACATTATTTACTCGGCTAAAACTATCCCCATTAATATGTTTGTCTAACATCAGAAACTACTGCATCAGGGTGTAACACAGAAATATTCAGTTCCCCCAAAATAAATTTGTCACGGTTTTCACCACATACTTGTAACGCTCTGGCTGAGTCCCATGGCTTCATTGGTCAATCTCTTTGAGAGCAAGGACACGGCTCATACAAGGAAGGTAGCAGCATTCTAAAGTACTGTTGAGGTACTGGTGTTATTTTTGATCAAGGAATACACATTGGCTTAAATCATTTTGTTTTCCTCTTTACTCCAGCGCCACAAGAAGTACGATCAGGTAGAAATATTGTAAATCCTACATTAAAAAAAAAAATTGGTTGGCTTAGGATTTCCAGAGTGTGCTGATTTCAAACTCCTCAAAGCTGTCTGGAAAAAGGCTTGGTGTCCTTGGTGGTGCCAGTGCTTCCCAGCATCCACACTCTTCAGCAGACTGCTGGCTGTGCGGCTCCGCCAGTGAGCGTGCTTCTCATCTCCCAGAGCAGTAAATCCAGGTTCAGATCCAGCAGACGGCAGGTGAGCGTCTTGACTCTGAAGCACTACAGGTGCAGGTTAAGCTAGTTCCTTTTCTTAAGGCAGGCACCCCTTTTCCCACCCCAGCCCACCTGGTTCTTCTCCCCGCTGGGTACAGCTAGCAGCTCAGGGCAGAGGTTTGCTGCATCCCCCATGCAGGCACAGCAGCTGCTCCCGGCTCACACACGCTCCCCTCACTGCTCACAGGGCATAACGTCCTGACGCCGGCTACTTCTACACAGGAGACCGCAGATCTGCCTCAACCTCAGCCCCTGCTGCCACGTCCTTTCCCACGTCCACGACAGGCAAGAGACTCAGATCATCTCCCCTTCTCATCCGAGCAAATCCCTCAAGCTCTTCTTTTTAACTCCCCCCCCTCCTCAATCTCATGTCTCTCTTTCTTCCTTTCGCTCTCGATCACATAGCCCCATTCCCACACTGTGTGATCGCACTGCAGGGCTGCCGTATGCTGCCTGATGAAGTGGGGTGCCGCTCCACGTAACCACCTCTCTCTCCCTCACTCTCCCACTATATCAATTCCCCTCCCTCTGCCTCTCCCTCTCTCCCCCCTCTCTGGCTTGCACTCTCCCTCACTCTGTCTCGCTCCCTGCCTCTTGTCCTCAAACACACAGACAGAAGCAAACACACACACACTCTCTTTCTCTCTCTTCATCGTCTCACTACCCCTTTTCCCCTTTTATCTGGCTGTCCTTTTTGTGTCATACAAATGCACACACACTGTCTGTCTCTCTCTAACCTTAATAAAAAAAAGTGTGATAAAATATCATTCAAATCGATTTTGGGGTAAAAAAGAGTCACAGTGTTTATTGGTGGACTTTAGCCAGACCTGTGCTGGGCTGCTCACTGCGTCCACCACTGGTGTGATGTGGATACGGCTGCAAACAGAGTGTAGCTATGCAGGCTTTCAAGCTGCTTGCAATCACCTCACACATCCCCAGATGGTAGTCAGACAGTGAGTAAAGCAGTCAGGGCAAGGAGGAGCGGTGCCAACAGAGGGAAGCAAAGTGAAGGGCTATTGATTGAACTTCCTCCGTAATTGGCAGCCGTACCCCTGTTGCTCAGGCGATCAGGTAAAAGGCCAGGGCCTCCGTGACCCGTCAGTCATCCAGAACGAACAGTGCTCATCATCCGTTATCAGGATGAGAAGCTGCTGTCAGACTGAGGAGGAAGATGAGTGAGGAAGGCAGAGGGAGAGAATGAGACAGATAAGAGACAGAGAAAGACTAATAAAGGAGGAGGCGATAACACATATGGGGAAGATAAGATGCCAATAGGACTTAAGAAGGATTGAAGTGGACTAATTAGGATTCACTACGAGATCCCACAACTCCTCGTCCTCCTCCTTTACTCTTTCCTCCTGAGCCTCTAACCAAAGTCTGCTCTTACACCACGAGATCCAGACAAAGACTGTTAAAAATACCTGCCACCCCATCCAATTACATCCATTCATTTGGGACAGCAACACCTCCCACGGTAGTAGGACCTAATTACTGACTGACAGAGTATCCAACGCTCCTCCTCTGGGGGGATCTGGGTCACAGTCTTATCCCCTTTTAAACAGGCCGAGCTGTCACATCTATCCAAGTGGGGTTTCTGTACTGTTTGAGCACTGTTCGGTCTTGAGTAAAAACAAAGAGGATTTAAGGAGGAAGAAGAGGTAGAGGTTGTGCCTAGATAAGGCCGTGGCTCTTTATCAGAGAAGGAGAAAAGCACTAGCTCCTTGTCAACACACCCGAGCAGTGGAGAAAATGAGCTGCAAAGCTGAATTAATTCAGGGAAACTGAAGGCGGACTCTTTTGCTTTGAACGTCAGACTGTGCCTGTGTACACAAACCCGAGCCGATGCCTCCTGTGTGCTGTTAGCCGAGCTCCTTCTCCTCTCCCTCTCTCTTTTTAAGCTCATTTACTCGTCGCTCTCAGCACACAATCGAGGCGCTTGTGATGGGCACACAACACAAACAACCTCATCTTTGAGCGAGCAGCAGAATGACGCAAAAATGGCAGGGCTGGGTTTTGATAGACAGAAATACCCCCAAATGTTCAGAAATCTGCTTTCGGGAAATTAATCGGCGGCCCTCGGCAACCGACAGGAGAGTGACAGCATACAAGGAGAACGATGGATGGAATAGAAATACACAAAACAGGAATAGATAAGATTTTCAAGTTGTGTCACGTTGAAAAGATAAGAGCTATAATGAAAAGTGACAATTTAGGTTACCATCTTCCCTCTCATCTCCTTCTCTCTGCCCCCCTCCCATCCTCTATCCCTCTCCCTCCTCCCCTGGTAATGACTCTGAAGGGTACCTGTTTGTTCCCTTTCATTAAGCTACACTGTTGAAAAGAAATATGACCTCTTTACTAAGCGACACATACAAAAACAGCAACAAAAGCATCTTCGAAACCTCCCAGAACTCCTTGCACAATCTCAGATTAAAATCGGAGCAGCAACTGTATGACTCAGCTGAATGTGGGACATGTTCTGCATGCTGTTCTCCCAACAGGGACTATAAATAGCACACACCTATATGTGTAGAGGGGAAAACAAACAACATATTTGCTCTTATGTAATGTAGAATAACCTCAGGTCTTAATTGTTAACATGGCAATTAGTGTAAGAATGCTTAAAGTCAAGTTACAATGAAAATCATAAATTACCTCTGCAATGGAAAACAGCTGTGCTCTGGGGTTGCTCTGCTGTTATGCATTTCCTTTTGCAAAAAAGTATATTGTTATATTGTGCGATTGTTAAAAGACGCTTAAAATAAACTGATTTACACATAAGAGAATGTTAAGATGAAGAATTAAGAGGGGGTTTTGTAATTATAATTGGTGTTGTTACTTTTATATATTTTTTAAATAAAGCCTAATTAGTTTGTCTGTTTTGCACATCCTCCTATTAATATTTGTGGACGTCCTGCACTAAACTGTTTTATTGTAGAGATCACTACAGTATGTTCTTGATATTTTCTATTCTATATTTCTATCATTGACCTTCTACTTTCCCCCAATTTTGTATGTAGGCTACTCTTAATATTTAAAAGATGTCATCATATATAACATATTCAACAAAAAAAATGAAATAACGTGCTTTAACCACTAGGCGGTGCGGGTTAAACAACTGTGAAGTTTACAGTGTTTACACAATAAATTATACTTTCCAGTATAATTTCCATTTAATTTATGACAGATTTATTTCGTTATCCACACATATATTGCTTTGATATTTGTAACACCAAACCGACAGAAAAGATGGTCTTAACATGACCCAGTGGTCTAGTTAATAAAACATAATGATATCAAACATAATATTACTATTAACTTTATTGTGAAATCAAAACAGAACGGTAAAGAAAAATACTGTTCCAGTCTCTCGATGTGAAGCTTATGCATTGTACCATGAACCTGTTTAGACCTGTAACAGTCAACTGCATGAGGAGTTGGAAAGGTAGTTCAGAAGATGTTACAAATAACACACAGCATGCAATGCCATAATAACTTTTTTAGACACTTATGTATGACACTTATGTATGTATAACATCTGAAGATGTGTAGTTTTATTCATGTTTTCACATTTTACAGGATATTGCAATATTATTTCACATATTGTAGTTCTACACATTAATATCTGATTTGTAAAACATCACAGACAGAAAGGTATATCCGTAATTTAATGGTAAGCTATTGAAATTGTGATTCCATAGATGTGTCTCTCATCACCCAAATCCCCTGACTATTCTCTCAACTCAGTATTTACATTCAAAGAAAATCAGTAATATCTAATATCTAAAGTCCCTGTCCATCAGCTGTGCACCGCTACCTATCTACCAATTGGAACAAATTACTATTGATACTGCAAGGAGACGTATTGTGTGAAGAGAAATTGAAGATGTTGTTTAATTGCTGATATATTTATGATTCATGTCACGTATTCAGTTTTAGCGGCAGTTGTTCAAGTTTGTCTAGAAGTCTTCTCAGCAGGGCTCTATAAATAGAGAACTACGGCAGGTACGTAATATTTAATGCAGCCGAACCGTGTATTACAATGCCGTTATGTGATGATGACTTCCAAAGAGAAAAGCAAGTACACTCGGAATAAAGTATTATTATTATTTTTTTTATATTTTCGGATTTCACATCGCATAAACACCAATCACCGAGCTTCAACGATAGCTGAGGATTATGGGTAGCTTAATGTTTTAGCCTATCAAAACCTCTGAAAAAAGAAATGTGTCTCTCAGAATCGAAAGGGAAAAACCTATGGGAAAAACACAAAAGCATTGTACACAATTTAAACCAATGAATGTTGTGTAATTAACAAGGATAAACTGTATGGCAGATATCGCTGTTAAAACATTTGACAGTGAGGGGAATACGGTTTTATTATGAAAACTTCAAGACCGGAAATACTGTTTTCACCCACGCTAACTTTACATGGAAGCTGCCATCAATAGAAATGAATAGGGGGAAAGACGTAGTATATACACGTTCTCCTGGCGAGACCTCAAATTATCTTGGTAATATCTATCAAACTATCCTACACATGGATTCTAAAAGTACAATATACACTTCTCGCTAGAAATCTAAACAAAAAGCATTTTAATGGCCAAACTATCCTACAATTTAGGATTTTCCAGAGAGGGTTATTTGTGAATATACGACCCTCCGGAGCGTTTGCAGTCAACAGGAGCATTAGAGGTTGAAAACTTTCAAACGTGATTATAGGTCGTAATAAGCGCTTGAACAATCGACCTATTTGGTCGTATGAGTTGGAGGACTTGTTGCAATAGCTATATAGCTTTGGGGTGTCTATAAGTAATATTTAACAAAATATTTGATTAAATGACTTTATGTCCTTAACATTTTTGAATACTCATCATTTAATTAATTGGTTGCATTTGTCAAACTAGTGCCTACCTTTTAATTTATAGTAATGTATGCCAATTTAAATGGACTGACACTTTAAGCCTTCAAAATGGGCTGAAGGGGAGAGTGATATAAGAGAAGTAATTTAATTAACAGAAAATACACAGATATGGTTAATGGTGGTTGAGCAGTTCAACTTCTTAATCCTCCTAACTACAAAGTTGTTTATTTTCTGCGTCTTTGCTTTATATTATTTGATCACAACCGCGCATTATACTGTCTTTCAGCTCGGGGGGTTGGTCAGCAGATTGTTAATCTATGAAACATACTGTTCATGGAAATGTTATCTTAATAAATCTGATGAGCCCCCTGAGGCAGTGCTGTGCATACCCAGAGGAGCTGTTACACAATCATGTATGATGAAAGCACCTTATGTCTCTAACTAATGTAGGTTGGTTTACAGTGGAACAACCCAGGAGTGTTATCTAAACAAACTGCGCTGATGCCAGCTGGCTTCTCCCTCTGCACCGCCTAAAGGACACTTGATAAAGCGTGCCATCAATTCAAGCCCTATTGAGATCTACTGCAACTCCACAAACAGAAAAAATGACAGTGAGGAGGAATTTGGAATTAGATCACCCACCAAGTGGAAACCTTGTGTGTGACAAATACAACAATGTGCCAGACAAATGTCAGCTTCAATCTCTGTGAGTTATAACATAAGTACAAGAAAAAACTCCCCTCCGTCATCTATGAAGGTGTGTTTGAATACTGAACAGCCGCTCATAAAATACACGACACAGTGTTAAAACTTAACATAACATAATTCCCCTCCAATGAACTCTACGAGACGATCATGAATGGTGCACCAGGCTTTATTAGGAGCTATAAATGGTTAATGAATAAGACTCACCTAATCTCCCATACCCTGTTGTCATCTTACATTACCCAACCAATACATGACACACCACATAGTCATATCTCTGGAAGAAAAAACCCATTAATTCAGCATAAATTAAAATTCCTATCATCATGAAAACATAATATGTGGTGAGGTATTACCTGAGCTTGGTGAGGGCTGTTTCTTTTTGGACGTTTCAATGCCTGCTCCGATCAAGTTCATTATCTTCTCAATCTGTGAAAATAAAACAGGCATGAAACAATGCAAACAACTCTTAATGCATAACAAATCAATACAGAAATTCCTCAAAACATGCACGTAGCTCTGGTGTAACCCCATGCCACCGCAGCCAAACCAATTACAACACAGGAGAGTGGAGGAGTAGCATGGCTGAGGAGTTAGGACGGGGGGCTGCTGGTGCTGGGAGTTTTGGGAGAGGAGGCGGGCAGCTTTGCAATGATGGATTACAAGCAACAGTCCAACGCGGACAGCAATTCAATGACTAACCCACTACTCAGCAAAAACACTGCAAAGGGATGAGCTGAATTACAATCTGCAAGGCTGGACATACATATTGACATGGCGTCTTTTTACTACCTTCCCAAACACCTTTCTCACTAGAACATTTGGTTCTTTCTTCCTCTGCACTAGCCTCGGCCATGATGAACTAAATATGGTCTATGGTCGTTAATCGTCTGGGACACAGAAATCCACTGTTCTGTGGATTCTCAGAAAACCTATTATAGAAACTGTTTGATCGAAATAGGACTTCTTTGCCGTCAGCTTTAAATTGTATAAAATGTTAGATTTTCTTTCTTTCTCTGTGCTTTGAAAACAACGGTTCAATTCTCCATTGTGTTTTAAGGGTGCTGATGTTGTACTTTGCTGCTCGGTGCAGTCTGTCAGTGTTCTCTTTTCACACTGTGACGTTATCAGTTTAAAGTAATGGACCTGTGACATGAGGGATACGTGTCATGTCTCATGTTCAATGTATAAGAGTTGGCAGCTCTGAACGATCGACGTGAATGGGTGCATTTCGATCTGAGAATTACGGACACTACTGTACATATACTGTACATATCCAATTTTGGATCCTTACATTTAGCTTAGCTTTTGAACTCCTATTCGGCAGTCCTGACCCCAAATCAAGACTTCTGCACAAACCATCCCTCCACAGATTGAGATCTGTGGCTGACTGTTTCTTGGTGAGTATTTGATTGCGCTCTTAGACCTGTATTATTTAAGCTTCACAGAAGACGGCAACAGCTTACTGCAAGGTTAAGTGAGCACAATGATGCATGCATGAGTTTACAGAGCAACTCAGGGAAGAGTTGTTTAGGGGCTTAGAGCCCAAAAAGTGGTCTCTTAGGAGAGCCAAAGTACATTTCCAGGTTGTTTGTCTATGTGCACTTGCTTGATAACAGTAACTCAGGTTCCGACTAAGTGCTTTTGGTTGCTAGACACGATATGTCATCAAGTTATAAGTGAGGACGAGGAGATTTGTTAATTTCTTAGTTTTCTTCCAGTCAAAAAACTATCCTCTTGGGCTGATTGACTGTCAAACTCAAGATGACGAGAGGCCTTCAATGTGTCGATCAAAGAAATAGTCCCTCACACGAACAACATTGTCATATTTACTTGTCGTTTTTTTGTCATTTAAACAAAGTAGTCACTCAGCAAATGTCATTACCGTCAGACAGAGCAAGGCTTGCCATGCTAAGCTTGACAGCTAACTCATATTGACTGAACAGAAACGCTAGTGGAAGCAATCTTCTCATACATCCAACTCTTAACAACCAGATGGATAAGCGAAGCCCCAAAATCTCCAACTATTTCTTTAAATAAATCATGAAAACTGAATAAGATGGGAGCTCTTTAGCAGGTGTGAGATGAGTTGTTATCCCAAAGCCCTCTCTGCGTTCCATCCTATTAAATATTCAAATACAAGGATTGCGTTTCACTGATATCATTAAGCGGAACAGTGGAACAGACAATTCATTTTGCCCACAGAAATATACACAGTAATATATTTACAAGTGATGACGTACCAACTAAAACCAAGAGTGTGGGATTTATCACATGTACTGCATTTGAATAATAATCACTTGTTGCTGGTTTGAGAAGTTTCTCTACTGAGCACCAGAACGCTTTCTGACTCATAGGTCAGACTATACATATTATTTGAATTCAGTATTCTTTGACTTCTGTACAACAGTGGATATCTGCATGTACGCGTTTTGACGATTTATAACAAGGCAATTAGCGAGCTGGGGTCAACTAAAATTCTTTGTCTGAACTGTTGCAGATCAGGCTGGGAACTCAATTTAGAATCAATAGTGAAGTCTATTCACAATCAGCAAAGAACATTTGTTGCAAGCCTGAACAGCTGAATCTGCATCCACTAGTGACACCAGAGACACAGTCAGGCTTATTTGATGTAATATTTAGTGTTTGAAAAAGCCCTATGCACTTTGCTAGTGGCATCAACACTGTGGAAAAGCCTTGATTAATTTGGAAGTCAGGCACGTGGGACGCATGGCATATGCCTCCAGCAATAGAGACCTCACATTACTCTTTGAATTAACCCAGTTACATTCTATATCACACACACACACACACACACACACACACACACACACACACACACACACACACACACACACACAAACATCATGACTACATTACATCTGGGCTTAAGTGCACCTTTATTAATAAAACCCGTCACCAAAATGCTGCCTTGAGGGAAACCAGCGTCATCATAGCCAAAGTGCTGAAGTATTTCATAATATCATGCCGCCTCATCCACTGTATGAATAGCTAGATGTTGGGCACTATAACAGGGTATTCAATACAGAAAGTAAGTCAAATAAATCAAACATATTTTAATTTACTTTTCATGAAATCATTTCCATGCGAACTCAGGTCCCTTGGTCCATTAGTATTTCCAGTCATCCATTATCTATACACGCTTATACTTGAAGGTTGCAGGGAGACTGAAGCAGACCCCGGATGACATTGGAAGGGAGGCAGGGTACAACCTGGACATATTTTGGGAGTTAACCACAGGAACTGACAACTATTTTCGCTCACATTTCGACACATACAAAGCCACACGAACCAGCCTGCCAGCAGGTTCTAACCCGAGAGTCCAGACCGCTGAACCACCGTGCCACTCCATTAACAAGTACATTCACTTCAAACTTAAACTAAACTTTTTAAACCATAAGAAGAAATTAAAAAGCAATGCCTTGACATTTTGGGACCTATTTGCTTTCTTGCTAAGGTTTATAACAGTCCCATGTCAGCCAGTTAGCTTAGCTTTCCGAAAAGACTGGAACAACTTTGCCCAGTCCCAAGGCAATAAATCTATCTACTAATTTAGGAGTAAGTTGGATTTTAAGAACGGACAGAGCTAAACTTTCCCTCTGTGTCTAGTCTTTGTGTGAAGTAAAGTTAGGCTGAGTCTCCCGGCTGCAGCTTTAGAATTGCCTGACCAAAATGAGAGTGGATTTGCTCCGCACTTGGATTAGGATACTGTTTATGTTTTTTGTTTTCTTTGTACTGTTTCTGTTCTGATTTTATGTAAAGCGTCTTTGAGCATTAGGAAAAGCGCTATAAGAAATCCCATGTATTATTATTATTTATTAATATTATTATTAATCTTGTCATCTAACTCTCTGTAAAGACATTTTGGAACATTTGAAATCCTTGCTTGTAAGTATTTCTTAAGTTTTAAATTCATTTATAGCCTGATTCTGAGTAAGAAGCTGTCTTATGTTCTAGTATTTTTGCACCCGTAAATATCGATTAGTGTAGGCTCGGTAACAAAAGAAAAGTAGCACTTACGTAAAAGGGTCGAGATGTAGTTACTCTGACCTGCATACTCAATTGGACAATTGGAGGTAATTTGACCCGAGAGCAGGTTCCAGTGATTGTATGAGAGCAGGATGGAAGTAATCAACTTAGAAGATCTATTCACACAGAAACGTAATGAACTGTGCAGTCATGAGGCGCAGAGCTCTGAGTGGACTGCCCTGGAATCCCTGGTGCTCATCTCTGAGTGATGGCTAAGCTCTGCACCCTGATGTGATTTACATGCTAATACAGGTTGAACTGCTCTTCAATGCCTGCATACGCAGCGAAGAAATTATCCATTTTATGTCACCTTTTCATGCCCAAGTTTTCAAACTGAAAAAATATCTGACAGTTCTGATTTTATTTTATTATTTCCAATACAAGTCAAGAGGCTGTCAGAACTGTTGTGATCAATTCATGTCCTCCTTAATACGACTTGTTCTTCTCTAACTCAAAACAGTTGAGTATGCAAATGAAACATCTTCTCTCTTTTGCTTGAGTCCAGGGTTAGTCGTTATTTTACTTGGGAGACTAGGAATAGAGAACAAGCTCTTGGTAGTCAGATCATTTGACTCTAGGGTACATAAACCTTTAACCACACTTACAAAAAACTGCAAAAATGGACTGGAGTCAGAAAACCCCAAGTATATATAGACAATGAAGAAAATAGGGAGTGATCTTGGGTTTGCGGTTTGGACCCAAATGACCCCAGAAAGATTAGATGAGCAAATAGGCTGCATCTATTTTTCAGGCAATCAACGTATAACAGATTGCTGACTTGAATGAACGTGGCTTGAATGTAGGGACGTGGTTGTTACCTAAAGAGAGCTCCATAATGGCCAGGGGTCGGACAATTTGATCCTGACTCAGTCAGTCTTATTGAGTTTCTCCACAGGCCTTATTATACCTTCACTCATTATGTGCTTCACTGACAAATATACAGACTATTATGTGGCACTGACTGTTCCATGAGAGAAAACTCTTAGTATTGAAATACTAAAGTAAACCAGACACATTTGAATATTGTAATGTAATTAAAATAATTGGAAGTGTTCACAATTATATACATGTTGCTGAAAAAATGTATAGCGTTTTAGATTCAAAGTCACAAGGTGTTTGCAGCTCATTCACCCATTTGAACACACACTCAGCGGGGCAGTGAACTAATCCTTGCATTCCAATTGCGATAAAATAAACAACAGACATTTAAAATGAAAACATTAGCATTTGAATCTGAAAAACGTTTGCAATGACAGGAGACACAAAACATCACAGAACACATGTAGCATTGGGTCAAACTAAAAGAGGAAGAGTTCATCTAAAGTAATGTTTGGAAGAAAATAATTATGAAATCAAAATCAAATCAAATCAAAATCAAAACTCGGCCGCAAAGAGAGTGACACCATGTCCAGACAGCAAGCGCGCGTGTCTTTGTGCTACGTCTCTACACACAAACAGATCAGCACTGCATGTGCTAAAGATCAGACTGGAGATGAAACCACCTGAATGATAGACGAGTAGCTATTGTCCAACATTTGTACTTTTTAAACAGAAAAAACACAGATGTAGAAAACGTTCAGCTCGCTAGCAAACTCTATTCAACCATGTAACACCTTATTTCGGTTTTGTAGTGAAATGAGGAAGTATCAAATAAAATACCCCTCATTTCAACCTCTTGAATTAGCCACTCTTTATTCATTGCACCTCTTTCCAAGCTAGAGACTTATAGAAACAGGGCATCCAACAAATGTCAGCGCTTCTTGCAGTAACAGTGTCATGGACATAATGGCCAAAAATAAATATTGGGATTGTTCGAACCTGTATTTATAGAAGGCCAATGTTGAGAGCCCTTACAAACCCTCTCAGGGTGCTGGTCTGACCAATAGGAGCAATTTGTGGTTCAGCTACAGACGCCCACCATTTATCTGTAACGTTTTCTTTCAGCTCTTCATTTCGGTCCATGGGTTATAGTGCACTGTTGTCTTTTTTGATATGACACTGTGACCCAAATAGGCAAAAAGAACAAGAACATGGTGCAAAAATAGTCATATTCTACAATAAATGCTTTGTTCGTTTTTACGGAAACCAATTCCAGCAGCCAGAAGGAACACCATGACTTACAGTCCATTAACCTAAATAGCACCTCTATCACGATGAATCACTGTCAGCTATGGGGCGAAGAACTAAACCATGAAACAGATCAATACATCAGCAAACACTAAAGATGTCTATGTAAAAACCAACTGTGTCCCGCTTCTACATTGACCAGTATTTCTATCTACCGCACTTATCTTCAAATGATACTTTATGCAGTCAAAATACAAGAAATGACTATATGTAACCATTTGAAGCAACTGTAGAGACATGAGCTCTTTATCAGACCGTGATTACTGTGAAAACTACTTACCCTTCAAAAGGAGAAAGTGAACAGTTTATTTCCTTTTTCGGTTATAGGATGTTCCTGAAGCTGCCTTCTCATCCACAATTGGTCATTTCTACAATTGTAGGTGTGCATTGTGCGGAATTCATGTTAATAAACAGATTAATGAAACATCGAACACTTTTATTTTCAGATTTGAGTATAGAGTATAGATGTTAGCATAGGAATAAAATGGGTTTTCATGCACTTGCCTTTATTCCTCCAATCTTTCTAATGTAGTCTCCAAGCTATTTAATAAGATAACGATAATGGGAAATAATCTCAAACAATGTGCTTTAGAGATAGGGAGTGCAGTATTGTCCGCTGAGTCACTGATGTCCCCTGCACACAGAGCAGTGAGCCGGACAGATAATGGGAATGATGGCTGGATATAATAAACTAAGCAAAAAGGCTGCCGGCCTGGAAACAGAATTACCGCCTCAGTGTTATTGTCAATAAAGACAGATGGGCCAGTAGCTCCACATGAGACAAGACCCAGATCGCATAATTCTATCCAGCAGTCCTCATGATTTGGATAGATTTGTATTTATTTGACAGCTTTGAAACCACACACCACAAATAAAGCTGCTAAGAATGATCATAGTAAAGTCATGATGGCCTCAGTGGTGAACTGTAATTCAGTCAGACAACTCACGTGTTCCTTTAACATGTTTATTAGAAGCAGCATATAGTTGAGTTTGGCGACTAGGCTCGGGCATCATCACTCCATAGATATACATAGCACGATGAGTGATGATTAAATAACTAACCCCGAGCCTACAGGTGGAAGCTGGGGTGGAAGCTGCGGTGGTGGTGGGACAGGCAAGCAGCAGCGACGTAGAGCTGCAGCAATAGCAGCAGCAAGCAATGCATGGAGAGAGATCTGGCAGGTTAAATAGAGCGGCGTATTAAGGAGACTCTGTTTGGTTGGTTGTAGAGTGGCAAGGGGGCATTAGGTATGAATGCAGCATCAGTGCTCGAGTTGACTGCCTGAACTAACTCGCAGGCTTCGCCCCATATGCGGTGAGCCGTAGTGACATGAGAGAAGAGCTTTGTAGACGTATTCCTCTGCTTATGGTTATAGAATATATGTTTTCATAAAAGTTTGACATTATAATTATCATACTAAGTGTCCAACTGGTTTTAGCTATATAGCCCTTTCTGTCTCTGAAGATGAAACAGCATTTATTTGTATGTTTTTTTGTAGGATTTTAGTCAGGTACTAATGAAGCTCAGCGCAAGTTCAGACAGGAAGACCTATCACTCCGTATTGCTCGTCATGGCAATACTCGCTCCCTCCACTGGATGACAGGGAGCGCCACTCCTTAGCCAACATATCACTTCCCTCCATTCACAAGCCTAATTATCGCACCTGTTAATCCCTCTATATATGCTCTCCCCTTTCCTATCAGCTGTCTTCCAGGTGTCAACGCGCAACCCTCCTCCACCCCTTCGCCTCCTGCTTCCAACTCAGGGCCAAGCTCAACCTTCTCCCTTCCAACCGGACCTAACCACTTATCACCACCACCAGGTCTAGACCCAGAGGGGTTCATCGGAAACGGTTCTTTCCCTTCCCGAATGATGTCCTACAAAACCTGGGCCTAATCGCCAAAACACATTTCATTCACTTGTTATAAACTGTCATCATTATGTTTCATTTATATAATGTGACAGAAAATAAACATGTATTCCATACATCACGTCTCTCCTGATTGAACTGGTGATCACAACACTGTGTTCTTCCTACACACAACTGCTTATTGCAATGTCAAGAAGCTCATGACGATGACTAAATTAAATCCCAACTACTATGAAATGTGACATGAACCCGAGACAGCTCGGGTTCATGAAAAACCCGAGCTGAAACTACTACTAAAAATGTAGTTTGTGTTTATACTTTTTTATGCTTTTTCTTTATTCGTCTACCTTGTTCCTGGGTATTACATTGAGAGAGATGCAGAACAAAATGATTGTGATTAGTTGTGACAACAGGAAAAGACAGTTACAAGCTGATGATCCCCACAAAAACAAAAGCCAGATTTAAGGTTCTGAATGTATATTACAAATTAAAAACATGTTCCTTCCCTAAATAACATAATACAATTATTTAAAAGTAATGAAAATGTCTGACATGACATTGCTATCCCCAAACTGGCAAACCATTTGATTTCAAAGCACTAGCTTCTAAGGTCTAGCCAAAGTATGTGTGAAACAGCAGCTTTTAACAGCCTCATGTGTTACACCCTACTGAATACACTATGGTTCCACCTGGTGAGACATTTCACAGGCACTGTGGCAGGTGAAACAGGACTGTGCCTCCCCCCCGAGCCCCCCCCCAACACCATCCACACTGCTCTCATATTCATCATGTACCACATCTGTCTAACCAGATCTTGGGATGTGTTCACTCTGCCGTGGCTCTCTAGTATGAATTATTAACAATCTTACATGTACTTTGAAAATATTCCCTCTATATCAACATGAAGAGAGGTTTTTTTTGCAATCTCATTTTATATAATTTTTACTATGAGAGACTCAAATCCATTGATATTGAATTCATTTTAGTTGTTCAAATCTATGGTATATCTGTTTCATAAAAAGCAGACAAACTTAATTTATAATCACTAATTCAAAATTATAATAATTTAAAAATAGCTGTATGAATCAAATCAAGTCAAAAAATAATAATAAACCACAGTTTACATCATAATAAAATACGTTTTGTTTCATTAAATGGGTCCCAATCTTTGTTATGTAAGACCACATCCATTAGAAGGTGTAGCAGCATATAGACTATAGACTGCTTAAAATACACACACACACACACACACACACACACACACACACACACACACACACACACACACACACACACACACACACACACACACACACACGGTAAGCACTTTAAAAGCTTGCATGTGTAATGACCTGAGGAATACTGCTGGGAAATGTAGAGTATGCACACGAAGGAAGCCACTCAAGCATCTGTAACATGTGGTTGTGTTAACCTTTGCCTTTTGAGTGTTGAACAGATGTGGTAGAGACGTCAATCACCTTAATAAAAAATGTATTTTCTATTTTTATCCCAGTGTGTAACGGTTACTGAAATGCAGTGCAAATTATTAAATTATAACGTTTATTTATGTACCCAATGTGGTACAGTTTTAAACTTAAAGGGAAATTCCCATACAAAACATAAGCATGTAGAAGGGAAAATAGGCGTGTGTGCACTTTACATGAATGGATCCATTTTGGTTTAGTTTGATCGACAGGAGGAAGTCAAATTGTTCCATGGCAGCTGCAATGCAGTTTAAAAGGTTACATATTATTCAGTGGCTGATCTTTTTATTCTTTTTTACTGTAAATCTTTGGGTATAACTTTGTGTTTAATTTATAAATGCCTGATCTTTTACAGAGCTATTAGGCTACCTTGGCCAGGTCTCTGCATATTTTTTTCTATCTCAATGGGACTTCCTTTAAAAAAACAAAACAATTGTTTTTGTTGAACAATATTTCCATTCCATTCCATGTTTTGGTATATTGGACTTTTAGATATTAATGTATGTTTCCACATGTGTCCTTAACATACATACGTTTGTGTGAGGGACATCTCTCTGTGGCCGAGTTTATCAATCCAAAATAAAATATAAAACATGAGTGTTTAAAAGGGTAGCTTATGGATTTCTTTTAAATAATTTTGTATTTTTATGTATTTATTAATGTCAAATGAGAAACAGGAAACACACTCAGCTTGGTTTGGTTTCATATCAGTTAAGTTCAAATCACAAATAAACAGACTGGTCTACACAGCATTGAAAGTGATTTGGTTAAGGGGGCATCTCGTCCTCTAAATGAGAATTAGACACCAATAAACATGCCAAGGAAATTATTGTCCCATATCCTGTATTCAGATCACAAACCTCTGCCATCAGATAGGTGCTTTAGGGTTCAAATAAAATACAAGTAACAACTACATACAAATAATAAATAATCAATACGTGAGAAAGTGCCGTAAAACAATATGTCATCCCTCTATCAGTAAATCTCACTCAGGAAACAGGGGGTGAAATGAGGGTCTGAATTGGAATGCACTTTACGTCTGTTACTGAACTTTTTTTTTAAATGGTCCACTGTTACACAAGCTGCCTCAAATAATACAACTCAAAATGTATATATACCACTGAAAATGTCAATGGGGTTTAAAGGTTTAAAGGGGCTTCATCTCGTAACTTCGTTTTTATAATAACAGCATCTGAATACCAGCATTTGCATTCAGAAGGCCTGTGTGTGTGTGTGTGTGCGTGCGTGCGTGCGTGCGTGTGTGTGCCTTCCTCTGAGCCTTGTGCGTCGCTTCAATGTTTGATGGTGGTTGATTGCTTCACAAGATAAATTCATGAGTCAACTTTTGCCCTCGCTGCCCAACCCAAACAAATCCCTTGAAATCTGGAAGAGAAACAGACACTCGGGAGCAGTTGCAAAACAGGATGCCCTTGAGAACAGGACACCCCACCCAACATAGCCTGAATAAACATTTTCCGTCAGAGAGCAGAGGGTGGAGCAGGCACGGGACTCAGGGGGAGACAAAGAGAGGGGCACACAAGGCCAAGTAAAGGTCTGAGGTGTCGGAGTGCTCCCACTGCCCTTGTTTTAAACATGACTAAGGTACATGCTCAAGACATATTGTAAAAGCCCACCCGGAAATGGATGTGACTCTAACATCCACAGGGCTGTGATCAAGTACGCCTATGTTAAGTTATATATTCAGTGCAAGTATCAGCAGTTTCCAAATGTGAAGAGCACTAATCTGTTCGTGTTCCATCTGCTTTGCTTTGCATTGCTGTTAGCTCATGGTAGCACTTCCTCTCCAGTTTGTTTATTGCAGGAAAGGTCACATTCCCTTACATTTAAAGACACTCGGAGAGAACAAACTCTGCCTAAATCAATAGTTCAGTCTACTATGATGTGAAGGGTTTTTTATTAGCAGACATTTTAATTAGAGAATTCACAATTGGATGTGCGTCTGAGAAGGATTATAAATGGTTATTTAGCCCATTTTCCGTGGTAAAAATAATTAATTTTTGCATCAGTAATTTGGATCCGAAACCTTATGGGTTCTTCCACGAAAGTTTAATGAAAATGTTAATAATTGTTTTTCAGTAATCCTGATCACAAATAGACAAACCACCAAACATAACCTATATAACGCTGCTTGCACACATTGTGTATCTAACAGGCTTTATACTATACTCCAAAAAGTTGCCAGCTAATATCATTTATGAAAAGATATTGTGCAATGTCAAAACTAAACCTTAAACCCCAACTAAGATTGTTTTTGTTATCGTTGTGATAACTAACCCTAACCCTCAACAGAAAGTGTCAGAAATGTTCTGCTGGATATTTAAAAATAAATCACATACTTTTGCCTACAAGCTGTGCACTAATAACACACTCTATTATCAGTCATCCGCTATTCTCCCCTCAAAGGTTTTGGACTATTTATGTGCCTTTGAGAGTTTTGGTAAGATATGACTCCTAATTTCAGAATCTTTACAGTGCTTTAGGATCAATTGACGCTCAGAAATCATTTGAAAATCACAAGTTGAGGCTTTTGGGGATGGGGAAGGGGAGAGTTGCTCACAGAGGGCTGAAAGTAGATGGCGTAAGACGGAGCAAAGGAGCCAGAGGAGTGCAGGAGGAGACAGTGGAAGCGTGGGTCGGCCCCAGAGACATGTACTGAGTGGATTTGGAATGACAGCACAAGTCCAATTAGTCTTAGATGCCAGGGCTGCTACAGGGAGGTCGGTGCAAGTGATCAAGCCATTCATGCATTCAAGCTCTCACCCACAGGCACTCTGTGCCAGCAGCCTGGGTAACGTTACTACAGTCTATCACTGCTTCTGCTGGACTCCTCTGATCGCTCTCATACTGCTGCCTCCGCTCTGCTTCCTTCCTTCCTTCCTTTCCTGAATCCTTCTTTCCTGTCCTAAAATATGCTGCTTTTAACTTCTTACAATAAGTAAAGCAATAATAAAGCAAACCACAAGGAATTGTTTTAAAGATGATATCCTAATAAACTCAAAATGGAAGAATCTTGTCAATTAAATAAATAAAATGGAAAATATAACCATGAGAATTAGAAATCAAGTTCAAATGTTTGTAGAAAGATGGGAAAATAAGTAAGGTATACCACAGAAAGTGACTAATGATCCTCCAGTTAGATGTGACAATTATGACAATTAATGTGGTATCTGTGAAATGAATGCATCTTCTTTTATTTTATTTTATTTAACATATTAAATAGTTGTTGTGTGTATGCCTTGTAACAATATGATGTCCTAAAAATACATGCAATACAATTCTTTCTTTCATTCCCACTTATAGTTGCATCTCTTTTTGGCCTCTTCACTCTATATTTTCACAAGCTCACTAACACACTCTCTTTGAAGGACATGATCACACTTTATTTGAAAGCCTGTCCTTGTCTTAACACCACCACTGCCACTCCCTCTGTCTTCTACGCCCTCCCACTGGTTTCCCTTCCCCTTCCCTGGAGTATTACCTCATCCCACTCAGAAGCAAACGATGGCATGCGCTCCATGCGTTGACCAGAGCGGCAGTTAGACACGGACCCACTGCGGCCAGCCAGTCCTCCATCTTCCTCTCCTCCAAAAGGTGACGCCAACAAGTCAGAGTCCGACTTGGACAAGCTCCGAATCAGCCCCAGGTCTGCAGGTCTGGCTTTGACCGCTGCCACTGATGTAGGCTCGGTTGAAACTTCTCTCGGGTTGTCAATGTCCGCTTCTCGATCCTGGATAACTGTGGCATCCTGCTTGCACTCTGCCATTGTTTTGGAGCTGCAAAACTGCAGCTCAGGGTCCTCCGTTTCCTGAAGAAATCTCACTTGTAAAGTCAGTCCAGGAAGTGATCCAGAAGTTTTTAAACCTCTAGTTGCAGTCCTGAAAAACACAAATATTTGTAATTTGAGGGATTTGCCTCCAACTCCTCCAAAGTGCTCCTGTCCGGAGGGAGAGGAAGCATGTAAGTGAAAGACTTGTTGTGCACAGAAACAATCATCAAGGTCCACCCACTAGTTGTATCCTGTTGCCCTCCCCTTAGTGGCTGACCGCCTCAAAGGGCCTCCTTTATCCTCTTAACTGTGGCTTTTTTGATACACTGTCTCCCTTCTAAATAGTCAGTATCTTTTCTTCATTCTTAAAACTGATGGTTAAAGACTTGAACTGACTGCGCTGGAATACAAACAGTCTTAATTTGTAGCATCCTCTTACCTGCTGACTCTTGTAGCCTTGCTGCTTTCCCTGCTCCTTGTTTCAGTGTCTGTCTTGTTCGGAGGTTGTTTCCCAGACTCTCCGGGAGGACAGGCTCTGTAGCGTTCTGAAGAACAGAGGACGGGAGGATCCCAAAGCCGGGCCTTATTCAGACTGACAGCTGGGGTAATCAGGTTACTGAAGCACTGGGTGGCTGCTCCATTTAAAAAGGAGGGAGAGTCGGGATTCCTCTGTTTCTGGGTGTGTGTGTGTGTGTGTGTGTCTAAGGGTGTGACAAGTGTCTGCAGGAGAATAAGGTTACGGAGTTGGAAAAGGTACAAAGCTCTTTACTTAGGTAGGTGTTTGTGGAGTACGAGTAGGTAAGTATCAAACAAAGGTTTTCACATAATAAAGACTGACTTTTTTCAGAATAATACACATAGTATTGATTATAGTTATTAATGTACCGTATGTATTTTTAAATAATCTGCTGGTAATGATGGAGATAATACTTGAATTACTAATACATCGTAATTTATAACCACTCAAAACAAAAAATATGTTTTTTAGCTTGAGAGTTTTTGAGTTTGTGTCATAATGGCAACATGTTGTCCTGGAGGACACTGGGTGTGTACACAGAAGAGGTTTTTGTAATTTGCCTGGTGTTTATGTGTCTGTCGTTCTGTCTGTGGACAACATGTGTCACCACTAAAGTGTGGCAACCATTTAAGACGCAGTCATGACACTTTACAGATGTGTATATCTAAAATGGGCATTGTACGAGCCATTGCCATCCCATTTCACCAATCTGGCGCTGCAACATGGTGTGATTCTCATCGCAGGAAAATCTCTAGTTATTTGATCATATTTATAGAAAATAAGAATCCGTAAGTAACTAAAGCTCAATGTAAATTCAAGTGCTGCACAAATTATTATATTTGCCCCCAAAATCTGTTGAATAGAAGTAAAAACGGAAGAAAATAAATAGCTCTGTTGGAGTACGAATAAATTACCCTGAAATAGTAACATTACTTGAGTAAGTGTACTGAGGTATAGCCACAACTCTCTTTCTCTATAATCTATATTATCTATGATCCAATGACCTGCAGTGAAGCAGACGGCTTAGTGTTTCCCTCTCGATGCCTCTCCTATTTCTCCTTGGTAAGATCTGTCTGAGCAACCCATTTCATCCCTTTGTTCACAATAGTGACCGTAAAACATATTTTCACTTATAAGGCTCTATAAATGTTACTGAATTATATATCAATGTATTTCCAGAAAAGATTGTATAATTAAAGGGTCTGTTAACATAAAGATAGTACAATGATTTTTGGTAAACATAAACTTTAAGGTTTCTAGTATTTATAAATACATTTGCAATAATGGAAACAGAAAGACGTCACTGTGACAAACGCACTACCTATGCATGTGGGAAATGCAAAGCACCACTGAGTGCTTCGAGATGTCCCATGGACAGTAGAAAGGGAACTATAAGTGAATGCAAAGAGGCTGTAATAGCTATAAAAAACAACAAAGCAGACCCAATAAAGGCTGTGGAGATGCAGTACGAACTACGAAGGACAAGTCCATGACAAAGGGGGAAAGTCCAAAAGGACTGGAATGTTTTAGAAAAGAAGTTCAAGTTAATCAATCAGTAGATTGTAGTTCAAAATAGTGATGCACAAACTAATCGTGCACTTGGTTCTAAAGCCTATGATATATATGAATTTTTTTTTAAACAATGATTGATTTTTTCAATCAAAGGGTTACTAATGACACAATATTTGAATATTTTCATGTCTGGGGAAAATGTGGGATTAAAGGGTTAATACGTTTTCATGCTCACAAATCAGTCCAGGCCAGAGTGGTGACACTTCACAGTGGCTAAACACAGATTTTAATGGCAAATCATTACATTACAAAGTGTTCTCTATTTCTTTGTCATAAACTTGAAGGACAATATCTCACTGATATCATTTACCACACAATAAATGCCATCAAGTATTTTCATTGTGAATTGGGTGTATATCGAACAATGAACTCTCGGGATCTGCAGAGAAGAAAAAAATAAATCAAGATAAGAAATGTTGATATGGGAGGAATGTTGAATACACATCTCACAGACTCTATTCATGCCTCTTCTCAAAGGGAGTTGAAGCTGACAAAAGAGTCTCTTGTGAGGCCTTAGTATTCACAGGCAACCGTCGCAGTGCACAGCGTCAGAGCGCCTCGGTGCCCTCTATCAGCCAAGTACCTCGCATGCTCACCTCTTCCCTATGGGCAGCGCTGGTATGTGCATGACAGAAAAGATAACATCCCTCGCTCGCCAAGGAGGGTTCACGCTGCTTAGCTGGCAACAACAAAAGCCACATCTAATGAAGCAAGATGAATTGCACAAGTAATGATCTCTGTGACTGCAATGAGGATGAAACAGTTGAAGTTATCCACCTCTTCTGTGCCAATGTTAAACAATAGACGCCCTGGAATACAACATGTGTCACGATAACGATGTCTTCACGGCATATTAGAGTGACTAAAAGAAAACACGCATCCCCCCCTTCAGCTGGCTGGCTGGCTGCTGAGCCGCGGGCTAAAGACAGTGGTGACTCATGAACACTCTTCTCCAACAAAGACATGCACACTGCGCAAGTCACAGAAAGTCAGCGTGTACAGTAAACACACACACTGGAGTGCAATGTGTTCATGTGCTCTGTGTTTGTGCGCCCCTATAGTGTGTTTGCTCCCTGACACACAAATGACTTTTCAGGATGATTGTACAGGTTTGTGACGTGTTTTCCACCTGCTGAACATTTTTAATAACACTGCCCAAGATATAAAACCACTTTTCTCACCAATCTAGCCTATAAATCGTTATCCTTCTCTGCAATTTGGTGCCCTGCAGTTCCTGCCTGATCAGCCGGCATTGCAGAGAAGAAGAAAGAAGCCACTATGTGAGAATCTAATAAAGTTATCAAACTCGGAAGCTATTACCTTCAGAAAGGCTTTAAAACAAATCTGAAAGTGGGAAACGCAACTCCAAACAAGCCTCTCATGAACACCATAACACGAGCCGTATGATTCCCTGTATGCCTGGGAATATACAGACCTGAATGACAGTGATATGCTTCTCTATAGTGCTTGTTTTTCTCCTTGGAGAGTTTGAGTGGACGTTAACCCCAGTGTCACGGACAAGAATGCTCTGATACTCACCCTTAAGGTCATCTGTTCCCTGAGGCACCAGGGATGCCATTCATCCAGGCTTTCATGTTCAGAGCCCCGAAATGTGGAAATTCAAACCGGAGAGAAATCCAGGAAATAATAAGATCAAGGTTAGAAGCCTAAAAGTCTATAAATAATGAGGTCATTTACAGGCCAACAACTTCAACAGCACATAGGTTTGAGAAACACAAAAAGACGAAGGCAGTAAAAGAGACATCATCTGACTCTACTCTGGGGACATCGAGCACAGGTGTTTGCTTTTGAAACAACACTCTTCAAATATGACTTAATTGTAACGGCAACTTCAAGGTTTTTGTAAATGATGCTGTATGATGTCCTTTTGTTGTTCTATTTATGTGTTTATGTTTCATGTGGAACTACTTGAGCAGGTCTCCCTTGGAAAAGAGATCAATGATCTCAATGGGATTTTATCTGTGTAAATAAAGGTTTGAAATGAAATGAAATGAAAGGTTGAAGGAGAAAATAAATGCCTTAATTGGATGGCAAAACTACCTGCTGTTAGCTAAGAATGGCTAAAGATGCGGCGCCTGTTAAAGCTTTCCAAAAGGCAAGAACAGACCTGACCTCTCGGCGGGGAAATAGGAGGGCAAGTGTGCATGGCTGAGTGAAGATGTAGCGCTGGATATCCATCAGTGTTAGAAAGTGGGAAAGAGACTGGAGGGTAGAGATAAAATCTTCTCTCACAATCTAACTGGGTTCAGTTGCTAATCAAACTGGGTCAAAAGTCAGTACATTGCCCTTTCACCAATGCAGTTTCTATAGGTTATTGGAAGATTAGCAAGAGGTTCCCCACAGTGAAGGGATCTGACAACTGTCTACTGGTGGTTTTATGGCAATTAAGAAAGGCTTGGGGGTTGGTTGGTTTAGAGCGACCACTTTAAAGTTAATTAATTTATTGCATAAAGTTTGGTACAGACATTCATGGTTTCCAGACGATGAATCCCAATGACTTCGGTAATCTCCTGACATTTATCAGTCGGTCAAAGTGTTCACATTCACAGTGATTTATCTCAACATCCAGATGGTTGGCACAACAATTTGCATTGATGCATTGTAATGTTGTATCCAATCCAACTTCATTTATAAAGCACTTTAAAACCTCCAGACCAAAGTACTTTACAAAGAAATACAAAATCACACAGCCCAGCTCACAAAAACAAATAAAGATAAGAACACAAAATAAACAATAATGAAATATATATATATATATATACATATATACGTATATATAGAGTCCACTATTAGGATGGCCTTTGCTTTTGTTGTTTTGTAAAATAGTCTATTCGAAAGAATTGGCATTTTGTGCAAGCAAATATGTTGATCCCGTGATGTTTTTGTGTCCGGTACTTCTGTGTATGATGGAATATCTACAAAGCTAATTTCATTCCAATCAGCTTCCTGTACTTATAGATAAGTATAATATATAAGAAGGATATTTCCAAAACATAGTCACACAAAAAGAATGCCTCTCTTTAGTCCCTTATGAGCCAAGTGTGTGGCTTTGTCTGGCCCTATGTCTGTATTTTCTCCTTTCTTTTTAATTAGCTATGTTCAGAACGTTTCCGGTCGATTCAACTGTAGCGAAAAGGGCAGTTCGCTATCAGACAAATACTGCTAGGAATGTGTCGGACATGACGCAGAAAAATCCGATAAATAGCAACCAAAACGACAACCACGCAAAGATCACCCCAAATTAGAGTCAATGTCGGGTTAAATTTCACCCGTTAGCGAGCACCAACCCTTGTTGAGGCAGCAAGGAGGGGCAACATTTAAATGTAGACAAATCATGCTTGAAGGAAAGAAATGTGAATCTTGATGCGTAAAGATGTGTCAATAGCCTGCAGGGGCCTTTGAGCAAGATACATGTAGTCATGAATCTCACCTTTAAAACCTATTATCAGTGATGTCAATACATCCTCTTCACCGCATCCTTCAAGAAAGAAAAACATTGTTTTCGTTCGGTGTGATAAGTGATTGCTCGTACTTCTCTTTTTTTTTATCACACCGCATGCGTTGGTGCGGCCACATACGGATGAAGATACATTTAGCAGATCAATTCAGCTTTCCGGAAAGATCAGGATCAAAGCACAACGTGGAATCCAGCTGTAGTTCTTTCTTTAGTATGTAAGACGAGAAACAATGGCATGATGTATGTGCATGACGGTGTGTTCTCACATGCATTCACGTATGCATGCGCGCACGTGTGTTTATGTGTGCACGTGTAGGGGTAAATGTTTGTGTTGAAGCCAGAGGCACGCAGAGCTACCTGTGTTAGGTTAATTCTCTCTGTGCTGCTCTCTGTGAAAACAATGGGCACAGCTTCACGTTTCTGAATTTCCCTTCAGGGAGGTGATGAGGACAATGGCCACTGACAGATTAAACACATTCCCTGTTTTGTTGCAGTGTGATGGTAAAAAACAACAACAATAAAACATTTTCAGTAGAGTCTAATAACCATTGTGTCTTATCAAAGGAACATGGGGAGAAAATGAAGGATGGACACATTTAAATTCAGAGGGGAAAAAGGGACAAAGGTAATAAGTGAATAAAATATGCCACCGAGCAGGTAGAGCGGGCACTTTTGATGGAGTGCACTGGCCCCTTAATTAATCCACAGAAAAAACTGGCGGTTCACAGCCAGGTCACTCTCGGTGTGACAGCACCATGATAGCTGCCCTTGACAATCTTCATATCCACAGCGTACTGCAGATGTAGGCCTAATGATAGTAATGATATTGGCAGTCATGAATCAATCAGGCATGCTTGATATATTCAGCTGAGAGTTGGGGAATGTGTTTTCTGCGAAGCGATACTGTAGGACAACGCGTTTCCATTATTAAATGGCTAACACAGCACCTAAAGAGAGATTAGGAACACATATTGAGAATAAAGACATTAATCACTGTTCATATTTGAGGGGAAACACATTTATAAAAGGAATTTGCACGTCGTCTAGATGCAAAATACCATGACTTGTCTTTCTATTATCAAGCTGTGCTCTTTGTTGCACACACCATGTCTGTACTGTCCTAAATGTCTTTCAAAAAGTCATGCAAAAGGATTTTCATTGCTAAAGTTACATCTTTAAATACATAGTGCTTAGCCAAAGGCTTTTAGCCTTTTTCACTTTTTCACATCAAAGAATTTTGGAGAGTAAGAATCTTTTCCTTAAAAATAGACTCAGCCCTTGACTCCATATTGAGCACATTTTTAGAAGCAATATCACTTGTTGCTGGAGTAAAAGGCGAGATAGCACTCTAGTATTCAGCCCTAGCTTTCCGTCATGATGTCCTCACATTTAAAAGGTAGCATCACAGGAGATTGTCTTGCTTTAACTTCGATTCACCAGCTCAGTCTTATTTTTAGAAGAAGAACATGTTCTTATTGTTTTGTGCACATGAAATGTTATTTCTTTAAATTGGAAATCTCCGTCAGTTGTATTGTGAAAATTAGCAAGTCCTCAGAGAACCTGATAACATAACTGTTCATGCTCCTTTGGGAGAGAGCTGACTAACTCAAATCAAAAGAGAAACTAAAGCAAAAAAGAACACCATGGAAAGCCGATTCTCTACCAGAGAAAGGTTTTGCTGATTTCTATAACAAGAGCCGAGCGCGTCTATTAAAAACCATTACGCATGAGAGAGATGGCAACCGATGATGGGTTTTCAATGTCAACTTGGGCGCATAATGACAGGAGGTAGAAGCGCACAACAGAAATATCTGTTTGGAAGATAAGCTGAGCGACACTTGATTACAAAGACAACTTTCCAATTTGGGAAAGATCTAGGCAGTTTTGAGTATGCCAATGCCAGATGGGAAATAAGTGATTTGTGAAATGTTCTCCTCTCGACTTGATGGTAATCTTCCATGATTTTCATGGATAAAATGGAAACTTAATTCTCATGTTGTGTGTGTTGGTGTACAAGTGTTGAAGTGAAGAGTTATTGGATTGCTCATGCTGCTGCTAATAAGGAGACAGAGTGTGTGAGCAGTAGTGAAAGGCTACATCCATTTTCATGTATGCCTGCACAGCACATATACACATATACAGAAATGAACAAGACAATTAGAGCCTTTGCTTTATAATGTCCTTTTCAACATTTTAACAGTAAGTATCAGTGTGTTCGGACATACAGGACATTTGAATGGAGTTAGCTTCAGCTGCAGTTTTGTTCTTTCTGCACTGATACTAACTTGACTATATTCATATTTGATGTCTATGTTGCTATATATGTTTCTGTGAAAGCAACATCCCTCTCACGTCTAGTAGTCTGTTGGTGAATCTCTAGTATGCATATTTTAATCAGTGGGCCTATTTATCATCATCAACAAGTTAAATTGTGATTAAATGGTAACTTAATTACACCAAATTGCATGATGGCAATTAGTCCTTACTGTGCGGATAAGCTAGCTACGTTGCTAGCAGTAACTTAGCCATTTATTTCTCTTTCTCTTCATCATGATGAAATTCAGCTACTGTTTCAGCTATGTGGATTCAAACACTCATATACATGTATGTGACAGTTCATCAAAATAAGTAACAGCTAAAAGCAGGCGCAGACTGGCCATTGGGAATACCGGGAGTTTTCCCGGTGGGCCGGTACCGAAGTGGGCCGGTCGGACAATTCACTAGCACCCCCCAAGTTAGCTTTCATTTGATATAGCTAAGTGTAGTACTGCGGTTCGACTAAAGATTTATTGTGAGTACGGCCAAATGAAAATTGTACATTTTGAAAGTACTGTTACACTTCAATTAACAAAGTTTTTATATAGAGTAAAACTGATTTTAAGAAGTAAGACAAAACTCACATAACAAGTTGGATTTCTGAACTTGTGGCTCACAGCATAATATAATACATTTTTATTAATGAGAAGCAATAGGCAAACTTTTAAGAGCAGTGATTTTTTTCAAAATAAGGCTAGTCCTTAATTTGATTAAAATACACAATAACTTAATGTTAGCCTTTAAACTGTGGCAGTTCGCAAGTTAAAAGGTTCAACTGGATGTTTCTTTAGAAACCCAATACTATACAAAGCAAATACAAAACAAAACTGGATCAGTCAGTTAAAAATTAAGTGACTTCAACGTACAATGGTTCCAGCAGGTAAACTCGAACAACATTACATAAATATGCAATGGATAAAAAATCAAAGAAGATAAAAAGGTTCACTCTCAGTGAAATCAATGGCAACATATAATCTTTGTGATGGCAAATCCACTATGGGCCAAGGACACTCATTAAAGAGGACATTTTCAACTACTTTTATATGCATGTATGGATAAGAACCATATGTTTGAGGAGATGAGGACCCTGATCAAAAATTAAAGTCCTTTAGTTGGAGGTGAGGTTATATGAAATATTTATTAAGTTTTTCCAAATTTAGACTTTCAGAATTGGGGAAAAACAAAAACACTACGGAAAGGACTATAAGAATGTATTCACCTTAAATGTTGTGAGTGAGTAATGAGCAACCTTTTACTGTACATAAAGCTTCTTTTTATTTTTTAAAGAACAAAACTTCACTGCTACTGTGTGTGGATTTTGGTTGCACATTTGTAAACTCTGTCAAACAATGCAGGTCATTGCTAGCACATGAACAAACTATAAACAAATAAATAATATCATTTTTGTATAAATATAATAATTAAATGTGTTAATTAAATGTAACTAGGGTTTTTAATTTTGATTGATGCTATCAAGGTTTGTATTACTGCTTTTATTTCTTTGTTTTATATTGAGGAAACAGAGACAGCCATTGTGAAGGGTTATTTAACACGAGTTTAATGACAATCTAAATCCTTCTATTCAATACAGAATCCCTTTGTAAAAAACAAAGAAGAAACTTTTTTAGGATAACATATCAGAAACATATTATTGTTCTTAGAATGCAGGTGTCTTGAGTTGATATTATGAATGTGATGAATATTACTGATGAAAACATTGTATCTGGGCTGCATATAATACTTAAACAAGAATACATAAATGTATGAATACAAAATGTGTGGGCTTGGAGAATTGAAGTTGTGTAAGATCCATTAAGAAGGAATTATCCTGACGCACCTCTTGCCAGTTTGTAATATCCTATTTCACAACAGTACATAACATATTTGTGTCAGAAAGTAGTTGTGTAAATTGTTTGCCTGTCCTTTTGACTTTATGAAACTCAGATGTGAAGTACAAAATACTTTGGATGCATATGCTGGCAAAATTAATATTTAACGCGGCTATTTATAAAACATGCGATGCACAACGCAGTGGAGCAGGTGAAGGAGAATCACTGTCAGTGTCCACAGAGCGTACAGCTGGCCGGTGGCAGGATGAAGAGTTTATACTCAAGTATAATGGCAGGGAGTGACTAATTCTTACAGTCACATTTAGACTTTTTGCTGATGGTGCGTTGTTATATTGCTCAAGGACACTTTAGCAGGCCATCTGTGGTAATTGAACCTTTTCATTGCTGTTTAGTAAAGCGTCATGCACCACTTCAGTTTGTGACATTGTGCAGACAGTAAATCAAATCCTGGAGGGAACAATAATTCCATTTTTCTTTCTGGTCACTTACAAGGTCCACTAATCAAATTAACCTTAATGCAATCTGTTTTCATGTCATTCATTTGCTAACCAGCCGGGCGTTGCATTTCATCTCAAATAATTCATCTGGACTAAGTACAATTGGTTAAAAATGTGATGATACATATAGAGCTTCAATATCTAAAGCTGTGTTTTGTTATCAGGAGCTTAGATGTAAGCTTTGTTTTCTCAGATACTGTGGTGAACTACAGCTGGATCAGCCACGGGCCCATGGGAGCCCCTGGTGGCCAACTAACACTGTTGGAAACAAGCAGATTCAAGCGGATCTCCCTAAGGCCAAGGAACATGGATATTGATCTGGAGCCATGACTAAATGGATTAAATTACAGAGTAGTGTTGGTAGCAGGGCAGCAGAGAGAATAAGACGAGAGGGAGGAGGAGGAGGTAGAATGGAGGTGGAGGGTGAGACAAAAGAAAGGAGACGCAGGGGGTATTGAAAGAGTCTTCCAAAGTCTTGGCTTTGCTGACATCGCTTTCTTTCTTCACAATTATTTTCATCGATAGCCCACCCGGCAGCCCTGCGCAATCATGCCGTATACTCATCAGCGTCATCCTGGTCTTTTCAGCCAATTGGCTATGGAGGAATCGACAGTCGGGGGGGGGGGATTATCGTTTTCCATTCAACCAAGGCTGTTCAGTGGTAAGAATGCCAACTGCATGCTGGGAGCTACATAAAATGCATCATCATGAATACAGAGCCCAGAATGATAGTGTAAATCTGTGCGGATGTGGACAGCCAGCAGTCACAGACAAACCTGTTTTGTATGAAAGGTAAATCAATCAGCTACCTTCTGCTTCTCTCTTGGCCTTGCTGATGGGTCTGGGGCTTCAGGAAAACACTTTACCAAGTGCCGATACTGTGAGCCCTGAGAGTTGATATTCGGGGCATCAATGCGCTCACTTGACAGGAATATCAAAGAGGTGAGTGCACTGTAAAAAGACAACTTCAATTTTTTTTTCATCAAATCAACCTCAGATAAACTTTGAAATATGTATGTCATATCAAATATATATGATATAATATGTTCTCCCTCCATCTCCTAAATTCGAGAGCAGAAGGAGAGAACTACAATTCTCTGCAGCCGGGAACTATTTTTCCAAAAATAACAAAAATATTTAATTAGGTGATTCAATGTTAAGCTGGACACTTTTTATCATTTTGTAAAAGTTTGTTGACCTGACAAACATTCTGTAAATACCATTTTTTTTAAGTTGATTTCATTGTATTAATTGTGGGATTTTACAGCGTGTATGAATCAGGTTTAACCCTCCTATTGCCTTCGTTTCCCGCCCTTACTTTAGTGTTCGCGGTCAAATTTGACCAGTCCTGTTTTAACTGCTATTACATTAACACAAAAACCATTAATCATCACCACATTTCATTTGAAACACCCTTTCAAACTGTACATATTGTATCAGACTGGTATACATGAAAAACTGCAGTACAGAAACAAAGAATAGACACTGAACATGTATTGCGTGTGCCAGGTGTGATCCATGTGGGGGGAGGGGCACATAAGAGCGGGAAATGTGTCAAATTGTTCTGTGTGTGTGTGTGTGTGTGTGTGTGTGTGTGCGTGTGTGTGTGTGTGTGTGTGTGTGTGCGTGTGTGTGTGTGTGTGTGTGTGTGTGTGTGTGTGTGTGTGTGTGTGTGTGTGTGTGTGTGTGTGTGTGTGTGTGTGTGTGTGTGTGTGTGTGTGTGTGTGTGTGTGTGTGTGTGTGTGCATGTGTTTGTGAGTGCCAGGTGTGATTCACATGGGGGATTGGGTACATAAGGGGTGGGGGACACATCTAGAGAGAGAGAGAGTGTGTGTGTGTGTGTGCGTGCGTGCGTGCGTGCGTGTGTGTGTGTGTGTGTGTGTGTGTGTGTGTGTGTGTGTGTGTGTGTGTGTGATCTGATCCGGATGGTTACTAGTTCCTTTTCTTTTTGACCGGGAACACCATGGGTGTTACAAAGTTCACTAAATCATCCAGAATTCAATGACAGTGGTGATCAGCAATTGTATATGTTCAAATGTCTACTGTGAAGGATATCATGAAGCCTGAATGCAATCGAATGTAAAACAAAAAAGTTATGATTGATGAAAGTAGTAAATCGGTCAGATTTGACCCGAAGACAACAGGAGGGTTTTAAAGTAAACATGAAGTGAGCACATTTCACATCAGAACTTTGGACTTTAATGAATCCCAGATAATCATCTAGGGAATGTGGTTTTCTCCCAAGCCTCACTTCTCCTACAATTCTTCAAAAACACATGACATTTAACGCCTCTCAGGAACTAAATTGTTCTCATCAATCATCCAAAATATCAGTTAATCCTCTGCAGAGTCTGTCTAGGAGTGGTCTCCCTCATAAATGTATTAGAACACATATTTCTCCTGATCAAGGATTATTTCCTGAACTCCTGAGCTGTAATCATAAACACTTTCCCCCACTTCATTCCCTTCAGGGCAAATTCCACTTCATGGCTAGATTGAATATTCATAAAGACTCTTCTGATTTTAGATGACACAGGGGCATCCGCCTAAACACGGCATATGCATACAATGTGCATTAAGATGGTTTTACTCTGTCGCGCTGATGTGGAGAGTGGATGTTCATGGATAGAGTGGCTATCAGATTGCTTGTAATCTGCCAACGTCTCTTTGGGAATCAAAATGTACAACTTGCGAGACTGACAGCTACCAAAACTACTCTGAGGTCGGTGCACATCAGTTCAGATTGCTTTCGCTTTCCTTCAAGTATATACATTGGAAAACACAGCGTGAAACATCTGGCTATTTCCCCCAACAAATGTGTTTCTTTTTTATTTGTTGCCTACTGCCTAGACATTTCCTAAACCATAAAGCCACAAAATAGTCCTCTGGGAGTGTGAGATAGTAAGATCTTTGAAAGCTCATGGAAGCACATAATCAGTCATAGCACATCATTCCAGTGTCGTTGTCATCATGGCAGAAAACACTGACTCTCTAGCTCCATCTGTTGAGACATTGTCATAATTATACACAGACGTTTGTGATAATGGATACATTATGCTGCTGAATTCTTCAAGGCATTGAAGACACAAATGTCAGCTGAGATAATGATTCACTGGCAGCCACAGATTGTTATGCAGCAGCTGTAATTATTCAAACATGCTCCACTGAATAGACTAATGAGCGTGCTCATTTGTCCAGTGAAAGAAGTATTTTAAACATCAGGCTGCTTGTGAGGTTTAGCTTCTCGAGGGAGAGTGATGCAATTGGCAGGACTCAGACGTCAGGGTCACCTGTCTTTCACAGGGCTAACTCACTTAAACACACTCACACCTCCAGGCAGAGAGAACATGGCGCAGTCGCTCAGGGAAAACCTCAGGTGGATCGCTTGGGTTCAAATCCAGAGTCTTTGTGCCGTCTGGCAGCGCTGCTAACCTCATTTATTGAATTAAGGGTTGACAACTTGAATCTTTTTCACAAATAAGTGTCTTATAAATTATTTTAGAGAAGTGTGAGGAAGAGCCTGGTGCTTGAAACAATACACAGCAGATTTTCAATCCTTAGCATAATCAGAAATGTATTTGTTTTCTTTTATACTTTTGTAAGGTCAAAATGTTTTGAGCTAGAGACACTATTAATAGTTTTCAATTTCCTGTAGTTTGTTATATATGCTTTAGTGCATGTTTCCCCCCATGCCTGATACGACTAAAGTGTTTACTGTTAGAACATAATGACATCACTATGAAACATTCTCCTTCGATTGTCAAGACCCCAGCTAGCCAATCAGAGCAGACTGGGCTCTGCCTTCAGACAGAGGGTGAAAAGAGGTGCTGCAGTATGAGAACAATAAATAACTTTTTGAACATTAAAGCTTGTAATTATGTCACAGAAGACTAAGGTGAGAAGTTCGGTCATCAGGGAGGGATCGGAGTTGAGCCGCTCCTCCTTCGCGTCGAAAGAAGCCAGTTGAGGTGGTTCGGGCACCTAGTTAGGATGCCACCTGGGCGCCTCCCTAGGGAGGTGTTCCAGGCACGTCCAGCTGGGAAGAGACCAAGGGGTAGACCTAGGACCAGGTGGAGGGATTATATCTCTTCGCTGGCCTGGGAGCGCCTTGGGATCCCCCAGTCAGAGCTGGTTGATGTGGCCAGGGAAAGGAAAGTTTGGGGCTCTCTGCTGGAACTGCTACCCCCGCGACCCGACCACGGATAAGCGGGAGAAGATGGATGGATGCAGCATAACATCTCTTTAACTTTTTAGACAAAAATGTCCACTATTTGCCATTCCCGCCTCTGAAAATGTAGCATTTGCTCTTCGTGGTCATGTGATAGTAAAATGTATTTGATTTTTTTTTTTTAACTTATGATCAGATAAAATATGACATGTGAAGGCATAAAACATTCACACGAGAAATGTTATACCAGGCATTATTTTTTTCAATAAAAAAAAGATTCAGCAGCTTTATCTCTTCCAATATTCCACATCATTGTTGTCACTGCCTTGAGTAGCCAAATAAAAGTGTTATTGTCTAAACCTCAGCGGTTACATTTTAACCACATCTAGATCTGCGTGTAAGAACTGTTATATTCTTACCTCATCAAGTTGTAACCCTGTAAGCACAGAAATACCCGACAAAGCAGATGCACAAAAACATCATTCAATCAGGGTTGTATCTGGCGAGCCAGCTAACCGTAGTGCTTTACACTTTAGGGCAGGGGTGTCAAACTCAATTTCATCACGGGCCACATCAGCATTATGATTGCACTCAAAGGGCCGGTTGTAACTTTAAGACTTTATAAAAATACATATATTTAATATACATAAAATAATGTATTATATTACATTATTGCCTCTGCATTGGATCATTATCAGGTAGGGTAATAACTTCATAATTACTACGTTTGAAAGCAGAAGTCTAGGGCAAATAATTGAAAGTCTCTTCAGTGAGTGTCACAAAATGATTTAAAAAGAAACACCACATTCTGGAAAAAAGAAAACGTGAAATGTCTAAATAAAGAAAAAAAATGTACATTAAAAAAAACTAACATTTTCAGAGAAAAAAAAAATCTTAGTTCTGAGAAGAAAAAAAAGGCCAATTTGAGATTCATTGTGGGACATGTAGTTTGTGGGCAACATGCTTCTGTAAATCCCCACATAACCGTATAATAAACATTATATTCTTTGCAAGGTCTTGCGGGGCCACAGAATGAGGTTGCGGGCCGGATTTGGCCCCCGGGCCTTGAGTTTGACAGCCCTGCTTTAGGGTGTCTTTTGCATTTCTTGAAAGAAAAGTGCTCCAATTTCTTCAAGGCCGAAGCTAACGTTTTTCAGTCTGCCGTTTGGTGCTGAGTTTAAAGTGATGTTTTAGAGCTTTTTATCCCATAAACAGAGCATCAACCTCACTTGAGTTCTAATCAGCCGGAATGATTGAGAAGATTGACTGAAACCATAAAGAAACCAGTTTAAAATCACTGTTTTATTTCCCAAAGCAATGAAATATAACAAAAACATGTCAAACCTAAAAACAAAAAGTAAAAATATAGAAACAAATATTGTCATATCAAACACGCTCTTTAAATGTGGGTAATGAGCAGTTTGTCAGAGTGAGACGAGATGTTAAAAACAAACACAAAGTGGGCATTTCGTTAAAAAAAAGAAACTCTTTAAAACGGGGATCTGAAATTCTTCTAATGTAAGGAAAATGAATAAATGCCACGATTCCGGCACAAGAAGAAACTGTAGGTATTTTAAAAAAAGACATCAGTGTGGACATTTGATGATTTAAGAGGTGGTATTGAAAAAAGTGTTAGCCCAAGTGTCCTCACTAGACAGAGTCTGTTCATGGCAGCAAAGAGCGGAGAACATCCATGCGGTCTTATCTGTCCGGTCGCATCATGCCTGGCCGGACGGGCATCATCATCGGTCGGGGGTGACGCATCATGTGGGGCGGTCCGGGCATCATCTGCATGGGTCCTCCCATCGGCGGCCTCATGCCTCCTAGAGGAGACAGCGAAGGATACACAGCTTAGGGTATTGATTTATGACAACAGCTGTTCATGTAGGAGCCACATCAGTGCATTAGAAACTTCACAACTCACTGAGAATAACCTGGTCCAGATTTAACTCCAACTCTTTCATTGGACATTGAATGGGACGTTGTACTATAGAAATATATGCTATAGTTTCACTCTCCTGTACCCATTATGTTTTTCTATGTATAACTCTTTGTTTTGCCTTAAGTACATTTGGTTTTAGGACACAATCATTTTCACTTTAATTTCTTTATTTACAATAATTGAAAGTAATTTATTTAATAAAATGTTAGATAACAGTAACAAAACAACAGTCAACTATTTGATCAATCAACATGAGGTGTGCTGTAGAAAAGATATATATTGTGTTAGAAATGTGTTTGTTTTTCCAGTCAGGGAATAGGCAGCGTGCTTAAAGAGGTGAAAGAAATACAGGCCATGCAAAAACTGCACAGGAGCGGAGGATACTGATGTTACTTTACACTAATTAGGAATGAGTAGAGTTAAATACAAGTATTTCTTACCAGGTCCACCGGGCATCATCCCATGTGGTGGGGGCCCCATCATGGGCATCATAGGAGGTCCTCCCATGGGGGGCGTTGGTAGCATACCTGGCCGAGGAGGACCACCTGCGTTAAAAACAGCAAACGTTAGTTTACATTCAATGATAAGACATTATTCTATCCATAAGAAACGTTTCCCGTGCATCACAGTACATTGTGCTATTCTTTGAGGATATAGTTTGTGGTCTTGTTGAATTAAATGGGCTTCACATAGTATTTGAAAGTTCTCAGTATGATGAAACATCAGTTTTTAAATGTTTTTCTCTTAGCCGCTTCATTGCAGGTGCTCTTTAACAAAAGTGAAATGTTACACAAGTAAAGGAAAACACCGGCTAAGTAAAAAGGGTTTCATATTTGGTTTATTTTCATGTCCAGTTGAGTATTATTTGTATGTGGTAGTTGTAATTCTTAAAGAATGCAAACGCGTCACGATTTTGATGATCGTTTATTCTAATCAAATGATGATACATCAAAGATGGACTCACCTGGGGGCGGCCCACCAGGGAACGGCGTGGGAGGAATCTTTCCCTGTTGAAAGGCAGCCGCTGTCGGGAGAAAGGACAACACATTAAACACACACATATTATTTAAATAGACAGCACATCATCTTCTTTGTGTTTGGAAAGAGTTAATTTAAGTGTGTTTCATGCTGTATAAGCGGAATGCAAAAAACACAAAAGCTCGCCTCGTCTTTCTACGAATGTGCACAGATAAATACCCTACGTGAAAAAAAAAAAAGAGAAGCCATTTTGAATGCTTTACTTGCATAAAGGATGTATGGCTACTCTCTTTTTGTGTTGCAAAGGATCATTTGGTGTGTAAAACGTGTTCCTCCACAGTGGACAATAACACACTTGAGCATCTGTAATGTGGATTAGTAATCTCAGAGGGGGCCGAAGTGAGCTGCTGGCAAAGAGCCTGATTTTCTATACACGGATATTAAATATTAAGGTAAAAAATTATGCATAGTTATTATAAGTTATTTGTTACTACAGCTAGAAGTCCGCCAAGGTTTTGGAGTGAGTGGTAACACGTCCAAAGAAACAAAAACAGCAGTTGCTTTGTACTTCTAAAATGCACTTAGCTGCGTTATCCAAATACTTGATCCAATAATGTGCTTACTTGTTTTATCGATCAGGCTCTGAGCCTGCTCCTCCATCCATTTCTGGTAGTAATCTTTTACATTTTCTTTGTGTTTTCGGCCACTGCAGTGGGTCTTCCTCACCGATGGCTAAGAACAGAAAACAGACATTATTTAACAGGAGCAAACTACACCTTTTTTATATTTGACAAGTTTGATACACACAAGCTCAACTTACCGAA
Organism: Pseudochaenichthys georgianus; assembly: GCF_902827115.2. Classification (NCBI taxonomy): domain Eukaryota; kingdom Metazoa; phylum Chordata; class Actinopteri; order Perciformes; family Channichthyidae; genus Pseudochaenichthys; species Pseudochaenichthys georgianus. The sequence continues at coordinate 29,914,120 of NC_047507.1, read as the reverse complement.
TCATGTGTTAGGTAGGTGTCACAGTAATCACAGTAAAACCTGTCAAAAAGAAAAGTTTGGGGGTTAACACAAAATCAAGACTTGACCCAAAACTCTTCTCTTCAAATAAGAGCTGCATGGTACAGTTGAAGTCTTTCTTATGGTTTGTCTTTGCAAGTTTTTCTATATATTAAAAAATATCCAATGTACATTCAAATGACTTAGGCCTTAGTTTAAGTTAGCAAAGAAAAACTCATAGAAAACCTAATTCATTCCTTAGTATGATGCTACTCATTTTCTATTATTTTTTCTTATCCACTCATTTTATTAGGATGTGTTGTGCTCTGCAGCTGCTCCACTTTAAAAAGCTGTGGCCCAGTGACGACGTTCACCTTGGATGTAAATGATTGTTAGTATGCAAGATATATTGTTTTAAAACAATCAGCATAATCTCTTCTCTTTTTATTTTTAAGGAATATTACGTAGTAAAAAAATCGCATTACACGTTACAAGGTCTAAAATCTAAAAACTTTAATTAAAAAAAAAGAGCTTTTTGTTTAGGTTGATATGGTTAAAGTCCTAAATATACTAAAATGAACCAGTTGAGTTTGTATCACGCTGCTGCAGATACATCTTCCTGGAAATTGTTAATGTTCACGTTGAGGCTGAGTCCAGCAAATAGACAGAGCCCAAACAAAGCTCACAGCGTTCACTGGAAACAAACTGGTCTGTTTCAATTAGTTTACAGTTATATTTAAACGCCGTTCGATGCTTAGTACAAAACCAAATAATCATTAATTGGGTTGAAATGTATAAATCATAGATTAAGCTTACAAGGGCAAGTAAAAGCTTTACTTACTTAGGCATGTTCCCCGGCAATCTCCGTCGAGAGCGCGATTCCGGTGTTCTCACAAACTGTTCCTACCAGATATAAGACCTGCCGACCGTTGGTTCCGCCTGAAACTCTGCGTGAACACCACTGCACTACTGATAATATTTGTCCCCCTTCACACGAAATCCATACTCTACTCATATTTAACGGTTAAGGTAAACAAATCTAATCAAATAAAAACAACATATAAAGAGTTATCTATATAAAATACATTGCAATTGTGGGAAGGAGGGAAGTTTTAAAGGGAAAATAAAAAAATTGTGAAAAAAGTCCAAATCTAAGGTAGGCCTACTGAGCTGTAAAATTATTCATTTAGTTTTCATTGTTAAACGTAATACTTGTATGCTAATACAAATAATTATATTAATAATCCTATGATATTTACAAAAATACTTAGTTAAAAGCTATGCTTTAGTTTATATCTTAATACAAATAAATGTTAATAATAATAATAATAATAATATATTTTATTTATAAGCGCACTTTTCATTTGCGTAAACAAAACTCAAAGTGCTACAAAATTAAAAATTAAAAAGGGTGAAACAAAACAACAATAAAAAAAAACAATTAAAACAACATAATAAAAGCTGTGACATTCATGCCCGCATGGCATAATGTGGGGGATTTAAAAATCTAGTTAAAGGCTATTCTAAAAAGATGCGTTTTTAGGCCTTTTTTGAAAGCCTCCACAGTCTGTGGTGTCCTCAGCTGGCTTGGGAGGGCATTCCACAATCTCGGAGCAGCGGAGCAGAAGGCTCGGTCTCCCATGGTCTTCAGTTTTGTCCTTGGTGGGATGAGGAGGTTTGCCTTTACTGAACGTAGGTTCCTCGTGGAGGTTTGTGGGGTGAGCAATTCCTTGATGTAGGAGGGAGCATTTCCATATATGCACTGATGAGTGAAGAGGGTGATTTTGTAGTCAATCCTGAGTGAGACCGGGAGCCAGTGCAGTGATTTGAGGATGGGTGTGATGTGTTCGTACTTCCGCACTCTCATCAGGATCCTAGCAGCTGTGTTTTGGATGTATTGCAGCTTCTGGATGTTCTTGCTAGGAATCCCAATGAGAAGTGCGTTACAGTAGTCCAGCCTGGAGGAGACAAAGGCGTGGACAAGCTTTTCAGCATCTGGCAGACTGAGTGTGGGGCGGAGTTTCGCAATATTTCTCAGGTGGTAGAAAGAGGTCTTGCATATTTGCTTGATGTGGGCCTCAAAGGTCAGGTGAGGATCCATTTTAACTCCCAGATTGGTAACCGTTGTTGAGAGTGGAATGTTCTGACCGGAGAAGGTGATGCTGGTGATGGCAGATGAACAGACCTGATGTGGAGTGCCAATAAGAATGGCTTCAGTCTTGGAGCTGTTTAGCTGGAGGAAGTTGTGCTTCATCCACACCTTTATCTCCTCCAGGCATGTGGTTATTGTGGATGATGGCAGAGGTGCAGAGGGGGTTGGGTTTGCTCTGATGTAGAGTTGTGTGTCATCAGCATAGCAATGGAAAGATATTCCATGCCGGCTGATGACACGACCAAGGGGGGATATGTATATGGTGAAAAGGGTGGGGCCAAGGACTGATCCTTGGGGGACACCGCAAGTCACAGAGTGAGTTCTTGATTTAGCCGCTCCCAAGGTGACGTGCTCAGTCCTCCCGGTGAGATAGGAGGTGAACCAGTTTAAGGCAGAGTCAGAGAGTCCAATTGTAGTGTGAAGACGGTGGAGTAGGATGTCATGGAAATGTTGTGGAAAATCTACATCAAGTGGTGTTCTTCTCTTGTATGATTTCAGAAAAGTGTGTCTTTATAGTGGGTGTAGTTAACAAAAGAGTCACAGATGTCCTGCAAAACTCCCTGTGTACTTCTATGTCCTACTATAGCTATTTGTACATGTCATAGGAATGTTGGACACAGTCATTTCATTGTTTTTTTTAATTTGTTATTAATTCAAATGCATACAACAACAATATCAACATTTTATTGGGATTTGTTTGTTCATCCACTATTCTCCATTCTTCAAGAAAAAGTTGAACTCTTTTATGTAATAAGAATCCTAAAATGTATATATCATATCCTTCACCTATATGTCAAACTAATAATAGGACACCCTAAAAATATTGTTAAAAGAAAGTCCTTCAATGAAAGTATTATTAAAGTTAAAGTATGAAAGCATAATCAGGAAAGTGTATGTAAAGTATTTAAAGTAAAAGTACTTAATGCAGAAAATTGTTCCACTCTTACTTTTCACTTACTAAATTAGTGGATATTTTCATTCAAGAGTAATCCGAGGATATTTTATCCCATAATCCTTTGTTTGGTTAAATGATAAAAGTTCCCAGAATAATGACATTCTTAAAGATCTCAATCGTTATTACTTTAGAAATATGCAAAGAGAGATATAAAAGCAAAAAGAAAATTGAAATGTAAACTACTGATGTAAAAAGATGAAAAACTAATAATAATATACAATCATCTTCAATCTTAAATATTAGTTTTTCTCCTTATGGAAACATGTATGCAGACAATGGACATTCTTACATAGTTAACAAATATAGTACTATATTTGTTAACTATGTTACTTTTACACGTTTTACTTAAAACGTGTAAAAGTATATGTCAATCTAATAAAAAGGTGAATATTGTGATATTTGAAATATATTATATATATATTAAGGTCTCATGGTGGAAAAAAAAATGTGGAGCTTGATAAGAAAAGGCTGGCTCCCATTGTACTTTAAAAAACTCTAGGATCAACCAACAACCCTGCATGCTTGGAACGCAATGCCCTGTAATGAGTTCTTCAAGGTAAAATGGCGCCTGCCCATTAAGGGCTTTGTAGGCGAGAAGAAGAATTTTAAATTATATCCTGTGCCAGTGTAAGGCAGCCAGAACAGGACTAATGTGGTCCCTTTTCCTAACTCTGGTTAGTACACGAGCTGCAGCATTTTGAATCAGCTGAAGCGACTTGACTAACTTCTTGGTACACCCTAAAAATAAGGAGTTACAATAATCCAGCCTTGAAGTAACAAATGCATGGACTATGAAATGTGTGCTTGTCTTATATTGTACTTCTTAACTCATGTAAAAATATATTACACAGTAGTATCCATGTGTTAATAAGACCACTTTTCAAATAAATTCCATCAATTCAAGTTGGAAACATTTTCTAACATAGACAAATATAATTGGGCGGGATGAAACCTTCTTTAATGGTCACACATGCAGAGCGCACAGCACACACAGTGAAATGTGTTCTCTGCTTTTAACCCATCCTAGTGCCATGAGTCTAGTACTAGGAGCAGTGTGCAGCTATTGTACAGCGCCCGGGGAGCAATGGGAGTGAGGGGGGAAGGGGGGTGTCCGGTGCCTTGCTCAAGAGCACCACGGCAGGGCAGGAGGTGAACTGGGACCTCTCCAAGTAGCAGTCCACACTCCATACATACACCTATCTTAGTTGATAAGAAAAAAGCCCAATGACTTATTTACATAAGCTTGAAATACACCCTTCCTATTTCCACTTATTATAATCAATCTGAGGCTTCTGTTTTAAGGGATGAGCTGCCAACACTCACAAGCATAATTTACCTACATTTGATTGATTTTGCTAACTTATAACTGAGCTTATGAGGCAATATACCTATAGTGAGTGGCCCAGCCCTTCGTATATTTTTCTGTATGTGGCCCTCGGGGAAAAAAGTTTGGACACCCCCTATAGTAGCCTATGTATCAATGTACATTGCCTTTGAGTTCAGTTTGTGAATGACTTACATATATTGTCATATGAGTAACTGTATTATTACATTCTAATTTAGTGATCACTTCTTTGAGCATAATTTTGAATACAATGTCCTGATTTTCTTCGATATGAATCGTCTGATATGGTTCTGACTGAGGTGAAAGCATGAGCAGCTACAATTCATTGATAAACCAATGAGAAGGCGGCTGCAAATAGCAACAGATGACGTAGCCGCCCACTACGTGATTGGTGAAGGTGACGCGCGGACTGTTGCAACGTCCCCCTGCCATGCGCACTGACTCTTGTTGTTGTTGAGCTGGTTGTTATGGCTGGACAAGGCCTCGGACTAAACTGAGAGAGGTCCCCCCCCTCCCCGCACCACCCCGTCTCCGCTACGGGACACCCGCCACCCATGGAGGGCACGGACATGGACGTAGATGCGGAGCTCATGCAGAAGTTCAGCTGCATGGGCACCACGGACAAGGATGTCCTCATATCCGAGTTTCAGAGGCTGCTGGGCTTCCAGCTCAACCCGGCAGGCTGCGCATTCTTCCTGGACATGACCAACTGGTGAGTGCGGGGATACGAGGGCCTGTTGTCGGACAGCAACATGACGCTAACAGAGCACCATAATTAGCCAGTTAGCATGCGTTGATTTGCTATAAAAAATGGTGGCGAACACTCACGGTGCAAGTTGGTGTTGTTAAAACACGAGAGGATGATTTAATCCTTCCTTCACGAGAAGTGGCAGTTAATTACAGTTCACTCCTAACCATCGCTGCGGGGGCAAGCGGACGTGAAACGGTAAAGTTTGCCCCAACTGTGAGTTTGTTATTGTCGGATGAAATAACTGGAAACTCGAGCGACAACCTGGCTCACTAGCTAGAAGGCTAATTTAAGCACAGGGAAGTCTCGCTGTAGATTATCAGCCATGTTACATAATGATGTTGGGAGCCAGTTACACCGAGCCGCTGTTTGGGAAGCCACAACTCGCGTTCGTCTGGTGAGGTAACCAGTCGTGATCGATGGACGCGTGACAACAAGTGGCGTTTGATCAATGTGATACACGCTTATAGTTTATCAGTGATCAATGGCTTTAATCAAATATTGATATCTTACTTTTTTAAAGTGAGAGCACAGCGACGTTGTTTTGTTTAAATTGAATCTTTTTGTCTAGAAATCACGACATCATCACGTGACCCTTGTTGGAATTTCTCCACTGAAACTAGTTAACTAGAACTGCTTAGTTTCATGTGAATATAGAGCTTCCAGCACTACATTAGTAATTTATCAAGTAAAAATGTAAGCCCACTCAGATCCTTCGTTGTACAGGATCATGGTAACCTCAAGAAATGTTTAAAGTATAGTTACCCCTCAAATCATAATTATATTCTTCCTCATACCTGTAGTGCAATTTATCTAACTAGATTGTTTGCTGTGTCATCTATAGAGGTGTCTGCCGTCTCTCAAATATAATGGTATTAGAATAAAATCAACAGAAATGTCATTAATCATGACCTGGTAACTGAAGATAATCCACATTGTTATGTGGTGTTTCATGTATTTACTATTTTCTTCCTAACAAACAATACTACTAATGAATGAGAAGCTTGTGCTCGTAACACAATATGTAAACATTAAATCAAATCAAGTTTTACTTATAAAGCACATTTAAAAACGATTTTTGGTTGAGCCAAATTGCTGTACATGTAATAAAAGCATACTATAATAACATGTGAAAGAAAAGACAAGAAATGTATAACAGAAATATAAAGACAAAACACAGAGAAATGTCAGGTATCATGCTCAGCTCTGACTAGAAGGCCAGAGAGAAGAAGTGTGTCTTCAGTGAAGATTTAAAACCCCCTAGGGTCTGGGCTGACCTCACATGTAGGGGCAGACCGTTCCAGAGCCTGGGCCAGCTGCTGCGAATGCAAACTGTAATTAATGGCTTCGACTGATCTGTTGTTTTAACTCAAATAACCTCTCCAGGAGTAAATGCATGCTTCTTTGTGCGCAGCAAGGTGTGTGGATCATCTTGAATAACTCCTGAATTCTGGAAAGGGACATTTCTTCGAGAAATTGTATTAATCTCTATGGCCATTATCAACACTGCATCTCACACCAAGACTATCTAGATTTATAAATAGCACTACAGGTAAGAGGAAACGTATATATGTATGCCTCAACTGTCCCCTTAGGTTGCTAGTCAACTAGGTCCTGATACATTTTTTAAATCATAATTGGTTGATAAGCATATGACACAAAAGTCACTTTAATTAAAGGTTTTTATATATTTTACAAATACAAATCAGCTTTATATTCATGGCAAGTACTTTTTAAAATTACTTATTCAATTGTCAATATCGTTCTAGGATCAATGTCGATTGATCAATCAAGGTTCAGCATAAAATGCTTCAAATACAAATCAAAGATGCATCAAAATGGAAGAGAAATATTCAGATTTGCTTGTTTTCTTTTCTACAATTTGTTTCCCTTGAGCTTAAAAAAAAGTCCAACTATAACTGAGCTTTGAAATCTATGTGAATGATAATTAAGATTACATTTTAAGAATAAAATACAAAACCTTATGGTCACAATGTGTAACGCCGACTCGTTCTCACACCATGCTCTTACTTTGTGTTGGGACAGGAACCTGCAGGCTGCTATCGGTGCTTATTATGACTTTGAAAGTCCCAACGTCAACACGCCATCCATGTCCTTTGTTGAAGACGTGACAATTGGGGAAGGAGAGTCAGTTCCTCCGGATACGCCGTTCACAAAGACCTGGAGAATACAGAACACAGGTGTGGATCACATTCACATATTTAACACACAGTATACCAAGTGTCAATCTGTGTGTGATATAAGGCCAGTTAAAACGTCCTGTTCTTGTGGTTAAACTGTGTTTTGACTTTACTCCTCTTTGTGTGCTACAGGTGCAGAGTCATGGCCACCTGGGGTTAGTCTCAAATACATTGGCGGGGATCAGTTTGGCCATGTAAACACAGTTATGGTAAAGTCACTAGACCCCCAAGAAATATCAGATGTGAGCGTGCAGATGCGAAGTCCCACAGCTCCAGGCATGTACCAGGGCCAGTGGAGGATGTGCACAGCCACCGGATTATTCTATGGAGGTAAGAGATCATTTAGTTAGTTTTTAATGAGACAATGTTAAATGGCTACAACTCCTTCAGTTTTTTATTAATCTCAATTTCTTATCAGTACAATTTCATACATTTTTCACAAAATGTTCTTGAAATTGCTGAATAATCTAACCAACATACAATTAAAAAAACAAAACAGCAATTTGGTAGGTGACTCTCTCTCTCACACGCTGCAGTGCCCGCAGTACACTGACACAGAGATCCGTTGCTGGTGATGATGATGATGGCAGAGAGACTGAAGCGTTCAATAGTCGATGTGGACAATGCTCGTTGCCACAAGTGCGATAAGTGTCTTAATTGTGAGGGCGGAAACACAAGCGAAACATCTTGCGTAAGGGAACCATATTCAGGCGTGAAAATGAAAAGTGTTATACTGCCTCGTTGTTTTTGTCTCGTCTACCAGTAACATTACCTCGTCAGGTAAGTTATGTAGCCTAGAGCCCACACACGGAGTACTAAATTAAACTAAATTATGCAAGCATGGGTTACTTAAAACCAAGATTATTGTATTCTTTTGCAGTAAATTATTGTTTATTTTATTTTGACATTACCATTATCAATGCATTACTCTATAATGAGTTGTCAAACATCTTTGCTTTTTTTTGCTAATAATGTTTTTTTATTTTACTGAAAATAACGCAATGTTAATTCTGTTCCCATTCTTTTTTTGTTTGTTTTTCCCTTAAAAAACCCAAAACGAACAGATTATTATTAAAATACCGTTAAAGAGTCGGATGGATAAGCAGTATCAGACCAGTAAGAGTAGTAGTATTTAACGATACCCATCTCTACATATGAAGTGGGTAGTTAGTGGTCAATATTCATACTTCTTCATATGTGAATTTTAAATCTTCAAATTAACCAGATGTTGCCTTTCAGAAAAAGTCCCACACCTGCATCCAAAGGGCCCTTATTTCTATTGTTTTTATATGATATTATTTTTGGACATGATTGTGTTTTTGTTCAGGCAAAATGTGTTGGATTATTCTCACACTGCAGATGCCGTCACCAAGAGAAAACTTGGTTGCTTGATAAAGCCAAGTGTGTAAATGCCTCTTATCTCCACAGATGTAATCTGGGTGATTCTTAGTGTAGAAGTTGGAGGTCTCCTCGGCGTGACCCAGCAGCTGTCCTCCTTCGAGACAGAATTCAACACCCAACCCCAGCGCAACGTGCAGGAAGACTTCAACCCCTTCGCCTCGCCTCAGAAGAACAAGCACGACGCCACTGACGACAGCTTCAGAGACCCTGGCGGAGCGTGGGAACGCACACAAGAGCCACTCCAGCAAGATCAAAATGGACTGTCTCATAATGCTGTAAATAGGGCGTCGAATGGACTCCAAACCAATCTTTCTGTGGTGACTTATGGTCAGGTATGTATGAATCAAAGTTAAGCTTTCACACTCCACAGAGCTACTACCCCTGTTAAGCTACATGGCTTTATAAATACACTCATATGATTAGCAGCTGGTTTATTGAGTGTGTGTGTGTGAAGTACAGTTTTCATGAAACCTGCATCATTACGGTGGAGCATTCCTCCATCCACAGAAGGTGGGACAGGTAAAAGGGAAATCCTGCACACTATGATCGTATATTTTGTTTAAAGAAAACACATTTCCCAATCTCAGTCAACTCAACTTTTATTTTCTTAGAGATTTTCCAGCAGAGCCCCTAAAGCAGTTAGGTCTTCTTTTTAGAATGGTTGCTGCAGAAGCGTCCTCAGGGTTATTGCGTTGCTCTCTTTTTAACAGAGGGAATACTCAGCTTTGTCAGGAGTAAAGATATGACTTTCTGGACAGTTAGGGGGGAATATCAGAGTTTAGGGTGCAACAATAAAATGTAGTTGTATATAATAAGGTGTAACTGAAGGAAGAACAGTTGGAAGGTCAGTCTGACTGTAAGGGTTCTTGATATCAAGGGGCAAGTACTTAATTGTGTTGTCCTTACTCCTATGTTTTTACTATATCATAGATAAGATAGATGCAATAGTTGTAGGGCTTTGTTGGTTCTTGGTTATCCCTGATAGAGAAGAGTCTTGACAGCTTTTAAATAAATGGCCATGACATTTGATAACTGACTTTTCAACCAGAACCACCAAAAGATCAGAATTTATATTTGTCTAACAACTTCTACTTTCAAAACAAATGATGAAATCCCTGTAAACTCCGGCTGTACTTTGAGATTAGAATATTTTATATATGATATATATATTATCCTTTCCTTTTGCCTCAGGCCAAATTGGACACTTTTTGCACATATAGTGGTTCCTTTGGAAATGATTTTTAGCTCTATTTTAGTTTTGTGGTGTACATACTAATATGATGAGCTGCGACCATGGCTTTCAATTTAGTTGAAAATTCAAATCAAAGATCATATTAATATCAATTCTATACTCTCTATATATGATATACTCTGAATGAGAGTATAGGATAATGTAACATCTCTCATGTGAATATTGTTACTATTAATTTGTGGGTGGCTTGTATTGCAAATTCATTGTGAAATGCATCAGGAAAAAAAAGCTATAGCTTCTTTAAACCAGATTACTGGTTTCTGTTTAGGGAAATATCCATAATCACTGCTTCCACCTGTGATTCCAACGAGTCACCACTCGTATACAGTAGTATCGCCTCATACCTGTCATAGCTGAGCCTTTAATCACAGTTTCAGTCAATAGCATTTCCTGTGTGGCTGAACTGGACCGTCCAGAAGCATTTAGCTGTGTCTTCCAGCAGGGTAATTTAAACGAGACGTAAATACCAAAGGACATTGACTGGGCTGTTTCCTACAGTTAATGCAGGTTTGGTTACTGCCCTGAAACTGATGATAAGAGCAGACCATGTGGAGAGTGTGTGTTGGCTTCAGTTTCAAATGGCTCTAAGTGTAGTTCTATTCATCAATCCAGGTTGTGTTGGTGTGCTGGAGATATTGGCTCTACATATGTTTGTGTGTTCTCTAAAATAATTGTAAATGCTGTGCCGAAAAAAGTTAACGTCTAAAGAACTCGACAGCAATATCTTATTCCAGAAATGATGACCTGGTTACTCAAGATAGTCCAGAGACTATGGATACTAGGAACTATTTTTATACTAACAAATTACACTACTCACGAGCAAGAGGCTTTTACTTGTGACAGTTCTTAGTTTGGTGGAAAGAAAATAGTTCCTCCATGAAACTGCTTACAAAAACAGTCATTATTCTTGTCTCCTTCTAAACACTTTTTTACTTTTATCTTTACATGTACTCACTTCTCTATTCCGTATAAGCTCTTCTAATGCCCTCGCTCTCGTTTCTTTTTTCAGGGCATTCACGGACCCTATCCATTTGGACAGAGCTAGAACGACAAAGACCCCCCCCCCTTCCACCATGGTGGATGATGAGCTGAACACCCTGGGAGTCCTTAAGACGTAGAGGAGTCTCGGGGGGGGGGGGGGGGGAGGAACAGTTGTTTTTATATTGACTCATGACAACCTTCTCCCACACCTCCCTGGCCCTTTCCACTGAAACACAAACTCCAGTGAGCTGATGGACTCTACCCGCTGCAGTGAAGTGTCCCACCTGACATCCACACCCGGATACGCATGAGTGAATGCTTCATTTAAGAGTGCTATAAAACCTTAAAAATAGATACACACGACTATTTTTATTTCCACTGTAAAACACGCCTAATTAAATGGAAAATCAACCTAAACAACCTACATGCAATTTGTTATTCCCTTGGACAGTAGAGTACTTTGTCTCCAGGGTTCCTACACAGGTCTAGCTGAGAATACTTCAAAATTAACTGTGATCATTTTGAGTCCTTGAAAAGCATTTAAAGAAAGCCTGAACATGTTTTGGGATGTATGATTTAGGTGGGAAAAAGTCCTTGGATCATAAACGATTTTCTTTGAGATGAAAGCTGTTCACACGTTTCATGTTAAACAACCAGTGGAGTAGAATTGCTCTAGTTTTTGAAACGTTTTTCCTATTCACATTACATGGGATGGATGCTAGAGAAAGATTCCTGTGTTAACAGCGTTCACCCTTTTACACTAAACTGAGACGTTGTTTGAAACCCGGTTTGCAGAGCTCGGGTTTAAAGAGGGTATTTCGAATACTCAGTCAAAGAGACACAAGAAGAAAAACAGAAACAAACACACACACACCATTTCATTTAACTTAACTTACTAAACGGATTGGACTAAAATTATCCATGTCCCCACACACAACAATACAAGTCCAATAATACCAACACCTCCATCAGAGGTTCAACTATCTGTGCAGTGACAAATCCATGTTTATCGTATCTTAAAGAAAAACTAGTTTCTCTTTTACATTCAAAGAGATCAGAAAAATATTCTCAGTTTCATCCATTGCAAAGAAAAGATGCCCGTGTAGGAACCCTGTCTCTCCCAAAAATAAAATCCAGAGAACAACGACACTAATCTGTTCAGTCGATTCAGACTGCATGGGACGTGTGTGTGTGTGTGTATTTTTTACGGTGGGTTTTTTGCTTTAAATAGATGCTGAAGCGTAAAAGGATGAGTGAGTTTGAGTGTGTGTGTGTGTGTCTCTCTTTGGATTGAACTGACATAAAACAATGGTGTATACTACTTGGGCAAAGGATGACGTGTCTATTCACAAATCAGTATGGAGATCTTCTCTGTACGTGTACCTCTGAAGTATTGTTTTCGCACCATTTTTGACTCACTAATTGCCCTGTTATTATTTATTTGCTGTGTTATCTGCACTGCAGATACAACAAGTCCCATTTACAGCCAGCAGGTGGTGCTAAAAATCTTGACATCATGCTGAGTACATTGCAAAGAAAAAGTGATAAATTGTTTTGAATTGAATATGGAAAGGAATGGTTAGCTTTATTAGCTCTGACGTTCTGATCCTGCTATTTGCACAACACTGTCCACCACTTCTGAGGCTTATTGTGGATTGTGATTTTCAACAGCATTTTCCAGCATTTGTATTGGTTTGTTTTGCCTATGTGTTCTCCTCTAAAGGCCTTTGTTTGCTGCTTTAAGGTTTAAACAGTCTGTTAAAGTGCTCATGTCTGATTTAAACAGCCTGTCTGCTATCACCACCTGAATTTGTTTTTTTACTTTATACATTTACTTTGTTCATTATGTAAGACAGTGCATTTGTTACGTTATGTCTTTAGGGTTTAAAAATAATATGGAAAAGTTGTTGACAGAATTTCATGATACGGTTACATTTTTTTCTAAAAGGATATTTTAATGTATCCAACTTCTCCCTGACATAATTATGAACAGTAATGTTTTCATGATATTTGAAGCTTCTATGATTATGCGTTTGTTAAACTCACCAGTGTTCACTGCGCTGCTGTATTTACAGTCTATGATTTGTCGTCAGCTGAGATTCCTCCTCCCAAACAGTATACACTGTTCTGTGTTGCCTCTTTTAGTCATGTCAGTCTTTATTTTACTTTTTGTGTGTTATTCCTTTTTTGTGAGCTTGCTTGCTTGTGTGTGTTTTAGTGTGTGTGTGTGTGTGTGTGAGAGAGAGAGACAGATGGTGAGAAATCAGATTTTTGCTGGATTCATTCTCTAGTTTTAGTTTGTGACTATGTACGGGTTTGAGATGGGTGGCATGTTGAGTGGATGAGATGAACGTTTACATAGTCCTAAAATAGCACATTTATCTGAAGAGAAACTGTCAAAATAAAGCTTCTTTTTTTTTCTCCTGTGTCTATAATTAAGCATTTGTATTATTAAATTAACACTGAAACAATGAGCAAGTTGTCTTTTTTGAGGGGGGTTAAAAGCAGCTTTACTTTATTATTGCCTCTTAAACTATTTAAACTATTATTTATTATTCACTTATCTCATGAAATATCTCAACATCATCTTGACACAATGTCCCCAACATGTTGTTACAGCTATGAAAGTCTCAAGAACTATTTAGGATTAAGCAGTTACGGATTTTCATGAAATGTATTACCATTTGTTGCATGAATTTTCCATTTCTTTGGCTCATGACACCTTGAAACCAACTGCAATCCAGTCATCTTTAGTTGTTAATTCAGTGCGAGAATTGAGCTCGAGCGTGTCCTGCCAGGAGTTTAAATCTGGGCTGAAATGCTGGTGTCGGGGCCATTCTCATACACATGCAGGTGCTCATTGGTTAGCCTCGGTTAGCCTGCCCTGGAATGATACTTAGTTTTAATTTTGATCCTGGTCAACTGATCATATTGAGAGGGAATGTTTGGTCAAACACTTTGTGTTTTGTCTCACTTTTAATGAGCGCCACGGTCTCTGAACAAATGAGACACACTGGCTCTGTGCTCCCAGTGGGCAGGATGAACATGAATGAGTCCGTCCACTCAGGGTTAAAAGCTCTGTTCTCACTGTCCACTTTCCTCTTCTTGGAGAGCGCCATGTGTAATTATGTGTCTCTCCCTGTCTGCCGCTAACACCCCTGTTCACTCTCCTCTCCGTCTTCTCTCCCTGTATCGCGTGTTTCTCTCCCTGTATCGCTCCCTGTATCGCTCACTCGTTTCTTTCGCCCTCTGTCGGCAGCGGTTAAAATAGAATCGACCCGTCAAAATTGAAATCCCCAATAAATAAATAAATGTATTGATTATAGGTCCGGGTCCGTATAGGTCGGCGTCTGGGTCCGGATCCGGACCGCGGTCCCCCTGTTGCCGATCCCTGCGCTACAGGATGCTTTGAGGGTTTGTGACTCTGCAGACTGTTTACATTTATAAAAAGCTACATAACACACAAGGGGACGGGTAATAACCGGAAAAGCATGACATGACCTTTAAAGTCTTATAATAGTAATGCACTTTTATATTACGAGTTACATATTTAATTACAGATAATAATTTTTATTTTACATACATCAGCATGTATTTTCTGAAAGTGCAAAAATACTGTAAATATGATATAGTCAATTTACTGTAAAAAATGAAATAAATGTTATTTGTTGTTATTGTCAAAATACTTAAAACAATGTTTTGGGTTGTTAATTTATAGTTAATATCTGTAATTGTACAGGATTTTGCAAGTTATTTAAAAAAACATGATAATTACTATAACAATGTACAGTTATTTCCTGTCAAATTAGGATCTTTTTTTACAGTGATAGCTAACAGAAGTGTGAGTGTTGCAAACAAAGGAGTCCGATCAAGATTTTCCAGGCAGGGGGGACTATGGGATTTTAGCTTTTGCAGACTATGTACATGCACTAAAACACAGGAACGGGAAAACCCCAACAAGCATAATGGTCCCTGTAAGTGATAAGGAGCAAATGTTAACTCTGAACAAAGCTGGTGAAAATTATAACATTAGCAGCATGTTAGCATGACAATGTTAGCATTTAGCTCAGCATGGCTGTAGTCTCATTGTCTCCGCTGCGTTTGTCTGTGCATGTTATGAAATTGACTTTTTCAACCTGGAAAATATGAGAGTTGTGTGTAAAGGTATTCACACTTTGACAGTAAGCCTATTTCACAGTGAAATGTGACCCACCCGATAAAGTGATCTCATATTGCAAATAACTTGTTGGTTTTAAATTTGGTGAAACCTCCAGGGTGTTATGCAACAAATGTGTCAGATAATAATTGGACAGTGCCCTTGTGGAGATTCTGTAGCATGCTAAACATGATTGTCAGCTTATATATATATATATTTTTAAATACTTAATTTATATTAAGGAAAACCATTTGAAAGTCATTTACTGGTTGAAATATAGAGAAAATTACTATGCCAGTATATGTTTAATTATGAGTGGGCATACTACTACTACTGTGGCTAAAAATGAGTTTACTCATAGTAAGCTATTTATTTCCTACAGTCCCTATCCTACAGATCCAACTACCTCATTCACACCAACGCAACTCCGGTTCAAGCTCCGTGCTGCTTTTCAGGTTCAGAACCTGTTCTTCGGTTTAGCTCCGGCTCTTTTCACACTGCCCAGAGTCCGACTAGTGCTGCGTCGTTTGCGTCATGACATAACCGTTTGCGTGCCTGCTTCATAAAGCCAAACCGCAAGGAAACCCCTCAGCTGACACCGACAACAACAACAATGGCTGATTGTGCTCCAGCTTCCTCTGTACCTCTTCGGAAAACCAGATTCCCAGTAGGTAGCTGGTCTCTTCAGTGGACCACTGTTGCTTGTTAAGTTTCTCCATCGTTGTGTGTACAAACCAGTGTTGTAGTCAAGTCACCAATTCACGAGTCCAAGTCACCCTCGAGTCACCACTCTTCGAGTCCGAGTCCAAGTCCGAGTCACCAAGGGAGAGTCGTAGTCGAGTCCGAGTCCAAGTCCGAGTCACCCAAGGAGTGTCCAAGTCGAGTCCGAGTCCGAGTCATCATTACCTGTGTTCGAGTCCGAGTCCAATTCCGAGTCACTTAAGAAGAGTCCAAGTCAAGTCCGAGTCACAAGTCTTCATGTATTAATCTTCGTGGATATATGTTTTGAAATGTAACTGCTCCTCTACATTGCTGTTATCCTGTCTATTGAACTGCTGTGAAGCGAGTTTGGCTACAATTCTTGTAATAGGTGCTACACAAATATAAAGCTTATTTCTAATATTAATATTATTATTATAAATATATAAACTATATTTAAAATGAGTTACCTTTTAGAGAAGTGATTATATTTGTATGCCAATATTTTCCTATGGTAAAGTTTTCGTTTTGCACTTTTATTTTGATAGTAATAAGTACGGGACTCTTATTTTGAAGGAACTTTTACGGGTTAAATCAGTTTACCGATAAAGATTTATCCCCAGAAAGCACATGGCTACTTAGCATGCAAAATGACGTCATTCTGCATGTTAAGTATGTGCTTTCGTTATCGGCTGAATCTTTATTTATTGATTAGATCACGTTACTCTGATGATAGTGTTCAAGACAGCCTATATGTCTGAACTCGATCCTTAGAGTAATGTGTTACGGAGCCTTCTCTTCTATATTGTTTCCACATAACGAGCATTTTGCGCTGCTCTTTTCCAATGTGGAAGCAGAATGTGTGAAAGCATACAGCATGATGCGGGGTGTGCCTGTAGACATCTCTAGACTGGAATAGCGGGGCCCAGTACGTGAACTCGCCATACAGGATAGAGGACATCAGACTCCAGAGAAAATGTGCTCGAGTCCGAGTCCAAGTCAGAGCGTCAATGTACGAGTCGAGTCCGAGTCATCGTGGGGGGGGAATTCACGAGTCCGAGTCCGAGTCCAAGTCATCCTGTGCGAGAATTCACGAGTCCAAGTCCGAGTCGCGTCAATCAGTGCGCGAGTCCGAGTCGAGTCACGAGTCCCGAAAATCGGCACTCAAGTCCGACTCAAGTCCGAGTCCAGGACTCAAGTACTCCATCTCTGGTACAAACTGGATAAAACGCCGGCTTTTTGTTGTTGTTCAGGAGTTGATCCCGCCCCTGCCCTCCCTCGACGTAAGCGTGACATATGTGGTGCTTTTGCTGTGGTCGGACAATTTTTTGGTGCTCGAAATGAACTGGATTCCGGAGCTAAGAGGCTGCTCCACTGCGGTGTGAACAGGAAAACCCGGTGCTTTTCAAGCTCCAGCTCCGAACCGGCCCTGAAACACCGTTGGTGTGAATGAGGTATTATTAGACCCCACGGACCCTTCAGCGGGTCCGAAACCACAACATCTGCAAGCAACGGTGTCTGAGGGCTTCTTAAGATTTAATAAACTATGAATGTTTCATATCCATGTAACGGGAAGAAACTCAGCTAACTGATGATTTTATTTTATTTTTGCAAAAAAAATACAAGGCTAACGCTGAGCATCTGAATTAGCCCTGTGCAAAAAAATCTTAACGCCGTTAGCACATAACTCTAGCTATACCGATCAATATACTTATTGGATCTGCACAAACAAGCTTAGATAACATGCTGAGAGTCCACAGATTATAGAAATATAAGGATCATCACTGAGCGATCAGAACTCGTGACAGGGGAAGCAAATACAGACAACACACAACGTAGCTTTAGCAAAACACGGAGATATGCTCACTTTAGCTGGTATTCTGATCATAAGTCGTGTTCAATGGCATTAAAACGAGAAAAAACGCGGCTGAAGGTTAATCCATAGGTTAATCCAATGTGTCTGTCACTTTTGAAAAAAGTATTGATAATCCATAATTCCATTTTTATGCAAACATCGGAGAAGAAAAATTAGCTGCATATGGTAGCCACCAGAGGTTAGCGCAGCTTCCGGTTTTTCTACGCGTCACTCTCACTCCTTATCTGGTAACCTGTGTGTGTATGTGGAACTTTCCCTCGATTCCATTGGCTCTAGCGGTTAAAAAGAGATGTCAATCATCAAAATCGACCAATGGGTTCCAGAGAAACGGCAAAAACGCCCATTTCAAGCCAAATAGAGTGGCAAAGTCCCTCCCCTTCCGGGGGAGCTCCATGGGACCTTATTTCGGAAAACTTATGTATTGAAGTCAATGGAGAGAGAAAGATTATATTTCGATCCCGTTTGAATTGTGCCACGAATTACACATATGATGTTTGTCAATTTAAAAGATAATTTTGCAAATAAAAAAAATAAAAATGGGTCGTAAAACTGTGAAGTAACACATTTGTTTGTGTGAAACGCTTAATGAACTACATCTCTGGTCTCGCAGACTCTCACAACAACAACAACAACTCACCAAGATGGCCGTCACTACTGACTACCCTCACTATCAACACAATGAAACACGTCCAGAAGAATGTCATGCAAAGCTGCCTGCCTGCCTGCCTTCCTTTGATTCTCTCTGAACTGCCTGGTCTGTTTAATGTTTAATGTCAACCATTTGTGCAGATAGCATGAAGTAGAACAGATCACCGGTGCTAATGTAGCGTTAGCATTTCTCCCCCGGGCTTAAATGGTGTATTATAGAATGATCATACCGGTGTTACAGTACTCTTCAAAGGGTTCACGAAATATGACTACTACTCTTACTGTTTAAAATGTTGGGTTACTTGATGTTACTTCATGTTAAGGCTAATAAAAATGACAAGGCTAAGACTGTAATGCTAACTAACGTGCTTGCTACTAGCTAGGTAGCTAACTTGATCCAGCCAGCCACTCCTGGTCCTTTCATCAGACGGGAAGCGAAAGAACGAGCAAGACCCATTGTTGGTATGATTACAGCCTAGTACTAAGCACACAGGCATCTTGTTAAAGTTATCTTATCTTAGCTATCTCTTATATTTAGCGGAGGAAAACAATTGTGACAACAGTTATGACATCACTTACGCGACTCTGGGATTTGTAGTCTTTCTAGTTGCGTATTTTTCATAGTCTTATATTTCAACAGTTTTACGACAAACTGTGACTTTTTGACATGGAAATGTTTTTTTAAGATTGACAAATATCATATGTGTAATTCGTGGTACAATTTAAACGGGATCAAAAGATACGTTTTCTCTCTCCATTGACTTCAATACATAATTTTTACAAAATAAGGTCCCATGGACCGGAAGTAGATAGGCGTGACTCTATGGCCCCAGAGGTGGACTCTATGGCCTCAGAGGTGGAGTTTTTTTTGCTAAATCTCTCTAAAAAGGTAAAATGTCACTTGTTTTGCATCAATATTGATACAGGGTACTTATTATATGTTGCACTTTGGATTCCAAAAGCTTTTAGTCTACTATCCCATCATCCAAGGGTAGTTTTCACTATAAGTACAAAATAATTTTTGGACGGACACTATAATTTACAGTTTTTTACTATGTTCAATCTGAATTTTCTTTAAAATAAAAAACATCTATATTGATTCTGACTCTTCTACATCCAACTCACAGGTTTATCATTACTTTGAGAAAAAAGATTATTAATGTTCCCCTTTTAGAAGTGTATGGTAATTTGTTCTGGAAATGTCATTTTCGAGCCTGAGACCTGAAAAACAGGCTTGGGGTCTAACATACAAAGTTTGCTTTTACAATGGTTGTTGGTAATACAGTACAGTCGTATTACAAGATCTAAAGACAGAATCATCAGTTTTTGCGGTTATTACAAATGTCTTTAAATGGTATCTAAACCAATTATTAGATATCCCTACCAACAAAGATATACAGACAATAATTTCCTTATATGTGTTTGTTTAAAGGTACGTAGCCGAATATTCAAATTCCTCTGTTTGTTTAGTAATGCTATTCTTAACTCATTCTACATTTCCAAAGAAAGGATGTAGAACCAAACACAGATAATTATCTGTTTCCTAGGGAAAGCTTGTCTCCGGTCAGGTGATTGATTTGACAGGCTCCCACAGGCAGGGCCGTTTCTAGCTTTTTGGGGGCCCTATGCAAGATGCTGTTTGGGGGCCCTAGTTTTGACAGTTTTTTAACTACAATGGGGCGGATTCCGAAGCCTTTAAGATGATCTGTGGAGATGCATCAATCTTTTACACTTTAATAAGAAAACAGGCTAATTTCACGAAAACCAAGCAATTGAAAATTACAAAAAATGATATTAAAAAGGTAAACAATAAGGCTCCTCTATGTCAATAAATGCAAGAGATGCAGCATTTTCTCAACAATGTTTAATTTACATTTTTCATCTTCCTCAGATTCAGATCGTTGGGCTGTCAGCCCAAGGATCTGAATCTTAATCTGAATCTTAATCTAAATCTGATTTGGACTTTATTACCCCAAAAACCCAAGCCACAGCTTTGCTATCATTGCAGTTTAGTCGTGTTTATATCCTACATTGGATTTGTAAGCATATAATGCTTCACCGAACACACAGTGGGGACTGGTCATTAGGGGCAGGTGGGGCTTTATTTTGTACCCCATAGGGTTTATATTTGATTTTTGGTTAGGCGGGGGAGTTTTGGGTCCTACACCCCGTGGTGTGGCTGGCTCGGGTTCCCTCCTTCTGTTTGTTCCTTTTGGCCAGTCCTGCAGACCTCTTTTTGTTTCCCATTTTGCTTGTGTGAGCAAACGGCTGATTCTCAATAAATGCTCGTTACCAAGTACCGGTTATTGCGTGTATTCTTTCATGTTGCGGGTCTCAGCACAAGCCACTACTGTGGAGTAGAGGTTGGGGCCGTAACAACATTTCCAAGACACTGTGAAATGTACTTTGCACAATGGAGTAATACAAAGTTAAAATGGGCATTTTCTTTGTTTTTCTTTGTTGATTTGAGCTGATTGAATTATGGTACAATCCCAGTAAAAATTACAATATATTATCGTATTATTTAGATTAGTATATTTACAGTAAATTACTGGCTACTGTGTTGCATTACTTTTACAGTAATAGTGTGAACATACAGGTAATTACTGTAATTTATGTACAGCAAGGTTGTCACGATTCTCATGTTATGTCACGTTTGTAGTTTTGTCTGTGTTGGTGTTTTTCTTGTCTTTGGGTTTCCTGTTTTATTGTGTAAAGTGTTCACCCCCGTTTCCTGCCTGTCTGCTTTCTGTCTGTTTCCCTCCCTGATTACCCGATTGTGTTCACCTGTTGTCCTTGTGTTTCTCCTCCCCTGCCCAGCTGTGTCTTGTTCTGTGATTACCCTTCTGTGTATTTAGTCTAGTCTTCCCCTGTGTTCCATGTCGGTTCATTGTTTCCCCTTCATGTTATTCCACGGTCTGTGTTCCTTGTGCTGCTCGTTGGTTTTGGATATTTTGGATACTGCCTTTTTTGCCACAGCTTTATATTATTTAATAAAGCTCGCTTTTCGTTAAATTCTGCATTTGAGTCCTACCTGCTTCACCCAAGCGTAACAGAATGAACTGACCAAATTTGGACTCAGCAGAGTTTAATGTTTTGGCCCCACAGGCGGAATGTCTTGGGTATTCTCTGGAGTACATTTTTTACACCTGGAAGAACGCCTCATCTAGACGGGGTAAAGAGGCTGCTTTGAAGGAGGCACGCCGGGAGGTTGCTCGCAAGCCCTGGCTCAGGAGCTTGTTGCCTGAGTGGCTACAAACCTTTACAAGTAGCCCTGAAGAATTGTCACAAGCTTCTAACCCTTTCCTGGGATCCGACTACTGTCCTGTTGAAGGTCCACAGAGTCTCCAAAAAGCCTCTAGGAGACGCAGGGCCAGGATTCCAGCCCGTGCTCCAACAGCCATGATCCCGGCTTCAGTTCCGGTTTCCACAGCCATGGATCCATGCACCAGTACCGGCCCGCAGAGCTATGTTTCCTTGCTCGATTACCTGGCCTACACAGCCATGGTCCAGGCCTCTGTTCCGGTTCCAGCGGCTCCAGTTCCAACCTCAGACCTTTTCTCAGGAACCCGTCTGGCGTTTGGAGGTCCACGGAGCCTCCAAAAGGTCTCTGGAAGATGCAAGGCCAGGATTCCAGCCCGTACTCCAGCGGCTCCGGCTCCAGTGCCGGTCCCAGCAGCCATGGTTCCGGCCCCAGCAGCCATGGTTCCGGCCCTGGTTCCGGCCTTAGCAACCATGGTTACAGCCCTAGTTCTGGCCCCAGCAGCCATGGTTCCGGCCCCAGTCCTGGTCCCAGCTGCCATAGTCCCGTCTCTAGTCCCTACTCAATTCCTTTCTCAAGTCCCTCCTCTAGTCCTCTCTCTAGTCCCTCCTCTGGTCCCTTCCCGAGCCCCTCCTCTAGTCCCTTCCCAAGTCCCGCCTCTAGTCAATTCCCTAGTCCCCTCTCGAGTCCCCTCTCGAGTCCCCTCTCTAGTTCCCCTCTCAAGTCCCCTCTCAAGATCCCGCCTCTAGTCCCTCCTCTTGTTCCTCCTCTAGTCTCTCCTCTAGTCCCCTCTGGAGTTCCCTCTCTAGTTCCCCTCTCGAGTCACGTCTCAAGTCCCTACCCAATGTCCTGGTCCGTTGGCGGTTCCGCTGGGGGTCCTGCCAACTCCATGTCCTGTCCCGTTGGAGGCCCCGTCGACTACTCCTCTGCCGGGGGTCCTACCAATCGTATGTCTGTCCCGTTGGAGGTCCCGACGTCTACTCTCCTGCCGGGGGTCCTGCCAACTACTCTTCTGCCGGGGGTCCTGCCAACCCTATGTCTTGTGCCGTTGGAGGCCCCGCCGACTACTCTCCTGCCGGGGGTCCTGCCAACTACTCTTCTGCCGGGGGTCCTGCCAACCCTATGTCCTGTGCCGTTGGAGGTCCCGCCGACTGCTCTCCTGCCGGGGGTCCTGCCAACCCTATGTCCTGTGCCGTTGGAGGTCCCGCCGACTGCTCTCCTGCCGGAGGTCCTGCCAACCCCTTGTCCTGTTCTGTTGGAGGCCCCACCATCACCTGTCTCGCCGGGGGTCCTGCCAACTCCTGGTCCTCTTCGGTGGGGGATCCTGCCGAAGCCTGTCCCACTGGCTCCGGTTCCTGTTCGGCCGACACCGGGTCCTGCCCGGCCTCCGGAGCTGTCTGGTCTTCGCCCTCGAGCCCGGCCCCCTGAGTGCCGCGGTCTTCGTCCTTGGGCCCGGCCCCCTGACTCTTCCTGCCGCTGCTTTCACCCTCATGCTCGGCCCCCTGAGTTTGCCCGCTGTGGCCTTCGCCCCTTTTTGAACTTTGCCTTGCCCCCAGGCCGTCCACCCGAGACCCCCTCCTTGGTCTCTGCCTTGCCCCCGGGCCTTCCGCCCGAGACCCCGTCATTGGTCTCTGCCTTGCCCC
Source organism: Pseudochaenichthys georgianus (assembly GCF_902827115.2). Lineage (NCBI taxonomy): Eukaryota > Metazoa > Chordata > Actinopteri > Perciformes > Channichthyidae > Pseudochaenichthys > Pseudochaenichthys georgianus. The sequence continues at coordinate 29,890,804 of NC_047507.1, read as the reverse complement.
CGGGCCTTCCGCCCGAGACCCCCTCCTTGGTCTCTGCCTTTCCCCCGGGCCGTCCGCCCGAGACCCGTCCTCCAGACCCCCTTCACCCACCCTTTCTTGGCCCTAGTTATGTGTCCTCCCTCCGGTCCCCCTCCACCCACCCTGCTGGACCTTTTTTCCGTCTGGGATCCGTCCCTTGAGGGAGGGGTTCTGTCACGATTCTCATGTTATGTCACGTTTGTAGTTTTGTCTGTGTTGGTGTTTTTCTTGTCTTTGGGTGTCCTGTTTTATTGTGTAAAGTGTTTCCCCCGTTTCCTGCCTGTCTGCTTTCTGTCTGTTTCCCTCCCTGATTACCCGATTGTGTTCACCTGTTGTCCTTGTGTTTCTCCTCCCCTGCCCAGCTGTGTCTTGTTCTGTGATTACCCTTCTGTGTATTTAGTCTAGTCTTCCCCTGTGTTCCATGTCGGTTCATTGTTTCCCCTCCATGTTATTCCACGGTCTGTGTTCCTTGTGCTGCTCGTTGGTTTTGGATACTGCCTTTTTTGCCACAGCTTTATATTATTTAATAAAGCTCGCTTTTCGTTAAATTCTGCATTTGAGTCCTACCTGCTTCACCCAAGCGTAACAAAGGTACCATAATACCACAGCTCTGTACTGCCATATCACAGTAATTCCATTGGCATGGCAACTGTAAAGTCACAGTATTTAATTGTACTTTTATTCTAATTAACTGTAAAATATATATAGTAAATTACTGTGAAATATTTACAGTAAATTACTGTGAAATCCATGCAACTAGTAGCCAGTAATTTACTGTAATTTTACAGCCAAACATTTTAAAGTGTAGAAAAAGTTGGTGCATGTACATTTTTAGGACTGCTTGTTGACGAAAAACTCAATTGGAAACACTATAAATTATGTACAGACTAAACTATCACAAAACAAAACACAAGGTATTTTGTATCATACTAAGAACATTCTTGAAGAAAATATATTCTTTATAACAGTCTATTTCTCCCTTACCTTTACTACTGCGGGAAACACGTACTCAACAAATCTACAAAAAATAATAACATCCCAAAAAAAGTATTACGAATAGTCTGTGGTGTTGGTAAATATGAACACACAACTCCCATATTTAAAAAAACTCAATCTATTAAAATGTGTTGAGATAGTACAGCTTAAAACAGTACTGATTATGCACAACATTTTCCATAAGAAAATGCCTAATAATATTCAAAAGCAGTTCCAAACCACAGCGTGAACATATGAATGTAAAAAAAATCACTTGAAAATAAGTGTTCATAATGTTTATATGCAATTATGCATATATTATTAGGGCCCGAGCACGAGAGTGCTAGGACCCAACGGCGTCCTAGCACGAAGTGCAAGGATACCTATTGTTATTCGTGGTATTATTATTATTATATAATTACGGAATCCTTGTTTTCAGGCCTTTAGGATGCTGAAAAAGTTGTATAATTTTGCACGGACGCCATAACTGGTGAAAAATACCTTATTCTGGAGTCAATTGTACAACTTGCTCGCTAGCGCCACCTATACAAATCCCAATTCGGAATACATTTACAAAGTCGCACCGTAACTCCAAATGACCTGACATTTTGCACACATATCCGGGTGGACCTGCTCTACATATAATCTCCTTGAACTCTTAAGCTCCGCCTACTTTTTTTTAAATTAGCATAATTTACAAAACAGTTAAATATTCACATAAATTTCAAATTTTTGTTTTACACCACCAAACTCAGTATACCTTATCGCTGGAGGGTCAGACACATTATCGTAGGGAATGAGCATGTTCAGTCGATAAATGTGGCCGTCAGTACTCTAAACGTGTTCGCAAAAAGGCGGGGCTTAGATAGAAATGCTCATAATTCATCAACAATGTACCAAAAAAACACACATTTTGGTGGTAAGGTTCAGTCTGTATTGGGGAATAAGCACAACAAGTAATATCCATTTTGGACTATAGGGGGCGCCAAAAACATGACAAATGTATAACTCATGAAATGATGGACGAAATCTTTTTTTTTGTGCTTATTCCCCAATACAGACGATTTACATGTCGCAAATTCATCCAAACTACTACATTTCCATTTTTGGAAACCTTTACAAAGTGGCACCGTAACTCCGAATGACCTGACATTTTGCCCACTTATTCGGGTGGACCTACTCTACATATTATGTCCAGGAACCCCAAAGCTCCAACTTCTTCATTTTTTTTTTAATTACCATAATGTTAAAAACAGTGAAATATTACCTTAAATTTCCATGTTTTCTTTTTCAACGCCAAACTTAGTATACAGCATCAGTGGAGGGTCAGACACATTACTGTAGAAAATGAGCATGTTCAGTCGATAAATATGCCCGTCATTAATCTAAATGCGGGGCTTAGAAAGAAATGCTCATAACTCCTAAACCACACACACACACACCGGCTCTGCTGGCGGCAAAATCAATTACAACAAACACCCATACACAACAGACACCTATACACAACAGACACCTACTGAATGTAAAACACACACATACAGCTCCTAAAGCATATAATGTATATCAGGCTACAGCCCTTGTATATTTTATTATGTGAAGCACTATATGGTTTCATGAAAAATATCTACTGTTTACTTGTAGATATCTACTAAAGAATACAAATAAACCCCCCCCCCCCACACACAAACACTTTCTCTGTCTATAAGGCTTACAGTTACATTGTTCAATCATGCTTTAGCAACCATGTCTTTATTATGATCTCTTGTTTTCTCTGTGATTACCAGAATTCTGGAGAAATGGATCTGCTGGGGAACGCTACTTTGAAAAGGGTTCAGAGTATTTTCTTTTTTTCCTGTGTCATATGTGGCAGCACTGTTCAATGCTTCTTGAAAACATTACCCACTGTAGTGTGACGTGTGAATAAACTCCAACTCTGTATCAACAACACTGTTGTGTAATTTCAGTTAAATACTTGTATGTGTGTAGATTAGAAAGAGGTAAGATAAAGGATTTGCAGTATTTTATGGAGTATTAAAGGTCAGTTTTATACAAGTAGAAGTGTGTATTTACCTGGTAGTAGGCTGTCAGTAATGGATACTCCTCTCTATTTGGACTGGTAGATCTCGGCAGACTGGCAACTTTAAAAGTAGCTCTCGGTTCAAAAAAGGTTGGCCACCCCTGCTCTATGGTGTAGACGTGTATAGCTCATCAATGCTGTCACTTCATATAGTACTTGTCATTTTGCATATACTGTATATACTTATTACATTGTCTTTATTTGAAATACTGTCTACACTTAATCTACAACTTCTCTCATATTATTGAATCTACATTGTGGTTGTTATATATTTATCTGTTATCTTGCACTTCTTTGCGTCTTAGGTTTACATTTTAATTGTTGCTGTGACGGACTGTGGAGCTGAGCAAAACACACACTAACAGTTAGACCAAACACACTTAGCTATTCCATCTACCTCTGGAACTAGCTAAACTAGTTATAAATATGTTTATTCTTCACTGTCGGCATATCGCTACCTGGTTGATGCAGGAAAAATGGTACCAACACAGTTGGCGCACATGCCTAAGATGTCCTGGTCAGAAACAAAGGAACGCAAAGTCAGGTAAACAATTTAGAGGGATGACAAACGGCTCATTTCGGAGGACTGAGGGGGGGGACCAGCAACCCTCCCCGACAGGCGCACGGACGCGAGGGCCCGCTCATCACTGCGCGCACAAGTGCGACCGCAGTTTTAATTATTATTATTATTCATTTGCCAAGTACATTGTGTTCCTATGTATATTTATATATAGTATTTTAATTTCCAAAAAAAGATAGTTGAAACTTCTATTGACATGTGCAGAAAATGACCCTATATCTATATATATATATATTAGGGCTGTCAGTCGATTAAAATATTTAATCGCGATTAATCGCATGATTGTCCATAGTTAATCGCGATTAATCGCAAATTAATCGTACATTTTTTTGTTTGTGTGATGGATCTTGCTATCCTGGCTCCAAAATGGTGGAATGAGCTCCCCATTGACATCAGGACAGCAGAAAGCTTATACACCTTCCGGCGCAGACTGAAAACTCGTCTCTTTCGACTCCACTTCGAGCGATATAACTATTAACAAAGCACTTATATACTAATAAAGGACTGGCTTATCTAAAGCCAGTTGAGTAGCACTTGAAATGTTTTAGCTCTATGAAACCTGATGTACTTATATGATTCTGTTTTCTTCAAGGTTGTATTTTGGTGGTCGAACGCACTTATTGTAAGTCGCTTTGGATAAAAGCGTCAGCTAAATGCAATGTAATGTAATGTAATGTAATGGATCGTTGGAGCTATGTGCAACTCAAGGCATATGCTCGAACGGGAGCTGCCTGGACGCTGCGATCATGTTGCGCGCACTATCCGAGCTGAGTGTGCTGACTTTTCGTACAATGTCCCACTGTCTGGCTTCCTGCATAAAGTCAAGTGCTCGGCGCAGTTGTCGGCGAAATGTCACTCCTCTGTTTTCCTTGAAACAGCTCCTTATATCCGTTAGCGCAGCTAGCACCAGATGCTAACAACAACAATACACGTAAGGTCTCTCCCGGTCCTCCCGATGGTCAGCCAGGGCCTGCCGGTGAGCGTGGAAGTGTGGTCTGCAGCAAGCGGGCGGCAGGAGCGGGGCTGTCAGCATCAGCTTGTAGATGGTATTTTAAACTTGATGCGCTCTGAAACTACGGGGTGGCCGAGGACAAAAAATGCACATGCGTTAATTGCGTTAAAATAATTAGTGGCGTTAATTTTTTTTTGTGTTAACGCGTTATATATGCCGCTGTATTAGGATGATGCACGGGAGGGCTACTTTACACAAGCTATGCTTCAGCCCTCCCGCTTCTACTAATTGTGTTCATCTTTGTGTGTATGAATCAGTGTTGGGGAAGTTACTTTTAAAAAGTAGTGTTTGCTCGTTACTCGTTACTTCTTTAAAAAAGTAATCCCTTACTTTACTTAGTTACCCTCCAAGGAAAGTAACTTTTTACGTTACTCGTTACTTTTACGTTATTTTTATGTTGCTCGACTTTGGGCAGAACCCCATCTCTGTTCCTAAATGTGTAGGCTTACATAAAGTTCTACTATGGAGGACATAACAGATATTTCTTTTGTACTCTTTATTATAAAAAAATGCCACAGAGCACTTAACAAAACATTGGGCTATAGGCGTCAACACCACCACTAAACAATAATATCAAACAATATCAATATAAAATCATAATTATTAAGGGTTACAGGCTAGCCCCAAAATAGGTGCAAAGCTAGTGAAAATCATATCAATAGGCTACTAAATAGGCTTGGACTCGAAATATCATCATTTCCCCGGGGATCTTGAGCTACTAGCTTCATGCTAGCATGTTTTCCTTTCAAATGCTTGGTGAGGTTGGCAGTTGAGTTAACGGCAGTGGACACAAGTTTCTGGCCAGGGCACAATGTACACCTTACACTCACATTTTTCCCCTTAGTTTCAACAAGTTCGAAGTAATGGGAATACCTCCATCCCTCGAATGTTAGCGTTGGCTGCGCCTGCTTCTCGCTTGCCATCACTGCTCTTCAGTCTTCATGCCACCACCAGCGGCCAGCCTCTATCACGTACAGTGTGGAATGAGAGCTCGTGCCTAATGCGTAAGCACACAGCTGAGTAGGCAGTGTCACTGTCACTCGTGCCTGGGAAAACTGTAACGCGTTACAGTAACGTAACTACTTTTGCAAAGTAACGCGTTACACAGTTACACAGTTACACAGTAACGTAACTACTTTTACAAAGTAACGCGTTACACCCAACACTGGTATGAATTAAACCTTTTTTTGTTTTTCGGATGAATACAAAAATATATACTTTCAGCTTGGGGACCCCCTAGTGGCCGCGGGGGCCCTATGCCCCCGCATAGTCCGCCTATAGGAAGAAACCAGCCTGTCCTCCTACAAAAAACGACCATATAGGTTGATTGTTCAGCAGCTAAATACGACCCAGAGACACGTTTTAAAGTGTAGCCCCTCTAGTGGTCGTGTAAGAAACAACATGCTCCTGTCGATTGCAAACGCTCCGGATGGTCGTTTATTCACAAATAACCCTCTCTGGAAAATCCTAAATTGTAGAATAGTTTGGCCATTAAAATGCTTTTTTATTAGATTTCTAGCGAGAAGTGTATATTGTACTTTTATAATCCACGTCCAGTGGATGTGTAGGATCTACAGTTTGATAGATATACGAAGATGATTTGAGGTCTCGCCAGGAGAACGTGTACCGTATATGGGGCAACTTCCATGTAAAGTTAGCGTGGGTGAAAACAGTATTTCCGGTCTCGAAGTTTTCATAATAAAACCGGAAGTATTCCCCACACTGTCAAATGATTACGCAGTGATATCTCCATTACTCATCCACTAAAAAACATCAGTTTATCCTTGTTAATTACACAATATTGATTGGTTTAAATGGTGTACAATGCTTTTGTGTTTTTAACCTTCGATTCGGAGAAACAAATTGTTTTTTCGGAGTTTAGACACTACAGAGTTTCCGAAGACACTACACTACCCAGAATCCCCAGCTATCGTTTGGGACTACAACATCCGCCTTGCTTTACAAACCCCGTGATTAGCCCTCAAGCTCTGTGATTGGATATTGGAGTGGCAGTGCGACAAGGTTACGCTGAGCGTCAAAGCTCTTTGAAATGGAATGGAACCACGCCAGACTATCCAAAACTGGACTTGGACGGGTCCAGCCCGGCCCTCCCCCCCAGAATTACACTTGCTGGCTATTGTGTGTTTCGCAACATGTTCTATGGCACGTCTCTACTGGGAAATGTAATTTTAAAAGACGTTTTCGTATTTCCCACAATTAGAAGTTGCCAGTATTAAACTGTATACATCCCTGGAGGTTTAGGGGACACGAAACACATTGGTGTTATCAAATTTAAAACATATAATTAATACATGGGTGAAAATTGCTTGTGTCCATAATGGGCAGCATTAATACCACATGACAGCTAAGGTCAGAAGAGCTTTATTTAACAGCTGGTCTTATGTCTGTGACCCCTCCTGTTGTTAATTGATAAGCCTGAAACATGCACTTGTCAAGGTTCAGATGCACATTTAGCAAATATGGCAGTAGCCATCGATCATCTTAAGATAAGATACTTTATTGATCCCAAGTTGGGAAATGTTTTTGTTACAGCAGCATACTACTTTGTTCTACTCCACTACAATTCAGAGGTTAACCTGGTATTTTTACTCTACTACATTTATTTTTGTTACTTTGCAGATTCTGATTAATGATGTGAAATATAAACAACCCTTAAATCAGACTTTAGTTACACCTGAGTAAAATTCAGCCTTATCAGTTTGTCTGTTTTGCACATCCTCCTGTTAATATCTTTGGACGTCCTGCACTAAACTGTTTTATTGTAGAGATCACTACAGTATCTTCTAGATATTTTCCATTCTATATTTCTATCATTGACCCCTATTTTGTATGTAGGCTACTCTTAATATTTAAATGTTTTCATCAATAACTAAATAAATATAACTTATTCAACAACTACATTCAATAACGTGCTTTAACCACTAGGAGGTGCGGTTTAGACCAGTGGTCTAGTTAATAAAACATAATAATATCGTACATAATATGACTATTCACTTTATTGTGAGTTTAAAACAGAGCAGTAAAGGAAAATACAGTTTCAGTCTCTCGATGTGAAGCTTATGCATTGTACCATGAACCTGTATAGACCTGTAACAGTCAACTGCATGAGGAGTTGGAAAGGTAGTTCAGAAAATCAGTAATATCTTTAAAAACTACAAAAAAGTCCCTTTCTATCAGCTGTGCACCGTTATGGTGTAAATATAACCTATCTACCAATTGGATCAAATATAAAAGTCAGCCGAATTAGTGTTGATAGTGCAAGGAGACGTATTGTGTGAAAAGAAATGGAAGATGTTGTTTAATTGTTGATATATTTATGGTCCACGTCACGTATTCAGTTTTGGCGGCATCTCTTCCAGTTTGTCAAAAGGTCTTCTGATCAGGGCTCTATAAATACATATCTACGGCAGATCTGTAATATTTAATGCAGCCGAACCGTGTATTACAATGCCGTTATGTGATGACTTTCAAAGAGAAAAGCAAGAACACTCGGAATAAAGTATTATTATTATTTTTTTTAATGTTTTCCGATTTAATATCACATAAACACCATATCCCGACGTGCATTGCGGCGTGATTTTAACCTCTGAAAAAAGAAATGTGTCTCTCAGAATCGAAAGAGAAAAACCTATGGGAAAAACACAAAAGCATTGTACACAATTTAAACCAATTAATGTCGTATAATTAACTAGGATAAACTGATGTTTTTTTAGTGGATGAGTAGTGCAGATATCACTGTTAAATCATTTGATCATTGGTTTTATTATGAAAACGGCGAGACCGGAAATCAACCCGTAACTTTACATGGAAGCTTGCCGCATATACACGTTCTCCTGACGAAATCTCAAATCATCTTCGTAATATCTATCAAACTATGGATCCTACATATCGACTGGACGTGGATTCTAAAAGTACAATATATACTTCTCGCTAGAAATCTAATCAAAAAGCGTTTTAATGGCCAAACTATCCTACAATTTAGGATTTTACAGAGAGGGTTATTTGTGAATAAACAACCCTCTGTAACGTTTGCATTCAACGGGAGCACTCGAGGCCGACAATTTTCAAACGTAATTATAGGTCGTATTAAGCGCTTGAACAAACGACATATTTTGATCGTAATAAGAGCTTAAACAATCGACCCATTTGGTCGTACACTGTAAAACAGTTCATGTCAGTTCAACTTGCAAATGAAAGTCCACCTGCTGCCTTGAAAAAGCAAATCAAGTCAACTTGAAGACAATCTTTGTTTCAACTCATTAATGCAAGTCAGTCTCGTTGATATGACTTGAAGGTTCTAGTTGTATTAACATTGTTTTTTAAGTTGTCTAAGTTGATTTAACTTTATACTTAGAGTTGAGACAACTACCAATCTTACATTATTAGGGCAAGAAAACTTTATTTACCTAGTCAAATAAACTCACATTTCAGTATTATAATAACTCACACTTTCAAGTTCTACATTTATATAACTCATAATTTCAAGTTAGGAAGATTGTAATAATGCATTTGTTTCAACTTAGATATATTAGTTGTATTGACTTCGGATAGCAAGTTTACATAAATGAATAATAATTCTTGCAGCGCATTTGTTCAGATATATAACATTTATTTAAAAAAAACATGTTATACATCAACTTATATCCAAAATGTAATTGGCAATAGAAAATGAAACCATACAATACACTTGCATGACCATGCTGCTGACCATACCTGAGTTAGTCAGGTCTCTCGCCTCACTGCAGTAACATACACACCTGAAACGTTGAGGTATGCACAGTTGCACACATATTCACTTAAAAATGAAACCCGAACAAGACATCACACTACTTTTAAAACACCCATCAACAGAGGATGACAGCTGGCCCCAAGGACACTGGTCATACGACACACGTTTTCTCATCTCTGACACTGACTGCGTGACCTAGGCATTTTTTAATTTTTGCTTGGGTACACTGAAGCCGAGATGGAGATATGCAGAGTAAGATCTATGGTCTGCTGTCAAAACTTTACAAACTACACTGCTGAAAACAAGAACAATATATAGAATAACAGTCCAAAACAGAAACTCCCTTCTTCCAGGAGCTATGACAGTCATTTGTTTAGAGGTGATATCTCAGCAGTTTATTTCTGAGTCCATGGATTCTTGCAGAGCACTGGTCTGGTTTGATGGTCATGATGACCTTTTGAAGGAACTCAAAAGAGTATTTCATGTTGCGGGGGTACTCGAGGTTGAGGCAGTAGATTGCCCCCATTAACATGGCAAAGCCTGTGGGCACATCTCGGAGGTCATGTAGGATGATCTTCTCTTCTACCACCACGGCCACATTGAAGACTTCCAGAGGAAATGAGTCAAGCAGAGGGCCTTCATGTCCAATCAACAGTCCAACCTGCATTCCTTTCAGGATCACATCGAGGGTTTCTCCATGAGCCTAATAACAAAGACACATACATCTTAATTGACTGTTCCAAACTTGAAATAAAAACACGACAAATTGCAAGGTCATCATTTTTTCAGTAATTATTGCAATCCCTAAATTAACAATAGTAATACTTAAACAATACACACTATTGTAACAATGAACATTATATTGGCTATGGCAAAACCTCAAATTAAGCGAGAGAAAAGTAAATGTATAATATAAGTAATATAGTGACTTACATCACACATCCTGATATCCTCTGCAAAAAATATTGGAAGACCGAGTAGGGCAGCCGTTCTTCTGCTCTGGTTTGTGTCCTCCAAGGGGAAAACAGACAAGGGTAGGTAAATATGATAGCCAAGCTTGAATCCTTATCTTTGCACATTTTTGGTAATAGTTTCTCTGTAAAATACTTGCCTCTTTCTGAAGACACTGCAGAACACCACTCATGGCCGACCTTCTTCCAGATGCTACAGCAGCTTTGTAAGCCTCCAACAGACTTGGAACCATGGCATCTAGTCCTTCCAGCAAAGATTTCAGCAGGTCTTTGGTGACGATTCTGCTGAACTCGGCACATAGCTAAAACAGACAAAAGAACAGAGAAATTACATGAGTGAGAGAAAAATAAGAGCACCATGTAACAGCTGTAGTAATTTAAAGAGAGGAATCCAAAACATAACGGCAAGAAATAGTACATGCTTTATGTTGTTGACGTATAATATCCTATAGTTCAGTAATAGTAGTTGTACCACATTGAAAGTCCTCAATTATAATTAAATGATGGAGTATATGATATTATACTCCATTACTTATGTAATAGTATTATCAGCAACTTAAGTAGAATTATTCATCTTGCAGTAAAATATGCCCTTTTTATTTTTGTGTTATAGCTGAAGGTACAAAAATATATTGTGTAGAAGTAAACAATTGCACAAACTGCACTCGATTAGCAAAGGATTACCTGTCTCTGACCAAACAATGCAGGCCATCTCTCCATGACAGCAGAGATCAGTGGCTCATCACCGATGATCTCCTTTCTTCGCTGTGAGAATGTTGCGATCATCAGTTCACCCAGAAGCTGTAAATCGGAGTCCTTCTTCTGCACTTCCAGTGCCATGGTATTGCGATCTTTCTCTGACTTCCCAGTAGTCTGTCCCTCAGGTGGCTCTGGCAGGTAGTGGATCTCTCCTTTTTTTGACTTTTTGACTGGCTTGTGGTTTTCCTCGCCCCTTTTTCTTTTATTTACAAGAACTTCAGGGCATCCAGCTGCCATCATTCTCTGACGGTAATTGCCCATCTTGAATCTCAAACTAAATACCCAGCAATACCACCCTCTACCTGACCCTGGCTCTTTGAGACATGGGTGCTTTGCAACAAGAGCTTTTGCTACACTTTCATAATGGTCTTTGTTGGGATAGGCTGTGATTTTAGATATGATATCCGCAAGTCTGTCCAGTATTTCACTTTTCACACCCTTTGAGATGACCATCACAGTTTGATCCTGGGCATACGCATCATTTGCTGCTCTCAGCTGATACTCAACATCATGGGAGAAAGCTGGAACAACAAAAGGATCGGGCCATTCTGTCGATTGACTGCTACTTGGGGAATCAAAGCTTACAGTATCCAGTGTTGAGTCAGAAACCACCTCAGAAGATGTGAACAAAACCTTCAGAGTGGCTCGTTCCGCTGGTAGCTCCTTAATGTCTGTCAAATTGCAGAGCTGATTCCCAAAGTCCGAATCTTCAAACTGTAAAATGAAGTTCCCTCGGAGACCAAGAGTGTTGCGCAGTTTTGCACACAGATCATCAACTGATGAGGGAACATCTTCTAGGGTGACCCGCCTTATATCTTCAGGTGAGAGGATAACTCTGAGAAGCATCATTGAGGTGTCTGCATCAGCTGAAACACAGTTAACAATATAGAAAACACTTTATCATCAGGAAATAAACACTGGAAGTGAATTGAAAATAAGTTGCACGTAATACAATTTACGGAAGACACTAAAAAAACACTTCCCAGTCCAACTTTACCTTAATTTAACATGAATGTCCTTGGAGTGACAAGCAGCTTTCCTTCCACAAGGTATGCAGCAAGAGGGGTGTAGTCATTCAGATTGTCAGGCTCGACAACCACAGTCACTGCAGGGTCTCTTCTGGCAAGTTGGAAACACCCGAGATGAATCACGAAGGCTGCTGTGAATAGTTCCATAATGAATGATATGCAGCAATCCACTACACAGATATCGAGTACTCTCCCAAAATCTGGCAGTCCACTTGTCCGTCCAACTGAGAGCACCATTCCTTTCGAATATTTTGTCCCATTTAAGTAAACAGTGGAGGTGAGAGAAACAGAGTTCAGATCTTGAAACTTACTCCTTAAGGCCTCTCTGATAGCAACATCTAAGATGTCCACAGATACGATTGATGATTTCCCAGTCTCAATGCTTGGTTTGAAAATTGTTGGCATCTCCAAATAATATGCCAACATCAGCTGATGTCTTGTGGCTAAAGTGTGCAGAATATTTTTGAAGTTGCCAGTATTGCGAACCACCTGTTTGAAGAAAGAATGTTTGGCCTCAAATCTTATTGTCCAGAACTCAATTGGTGGACCAAATTTCTTGATCAGTACAGGATAATGTTCAGGATAATGATGCTTGGGACGTAATCTTGTACCAGGAAATATTTCCAATAGCAACTGTCTGTGGTCAGAGATTTTTGCTTGTAGGTAGCACAGGGTTTCTGTTGTGAATGAGGGGCTGGATAGTAGCTCCACAATGTCTTTCAGTTCAAGGATCACAGACCAGGTTTTTTCACTTTCTGGAATTCGGTGGCCGATCAGCAGTGGAAGGAATCTCAAAAGTGCCCAGTTCTCATGTCCATTGCCACCAATAGTTCCATTTTTGGAAAAGTTTGCATGTATTGCTTGAGGCCTGTTAGTTTTGTCATTAAACTGAAAAGGGAATGATCCTATCCTTTCATTAAGGTCATTCAAAGTGAAATACTTTTTAGCAATCAGATCTGAAAGACACATGCACAGTTCCACAGGTACAATTCCTTCGAACAAATCATGAAGAAAATCAGGTGGAAACCCTTTTGCAGGATGAAAGTGAGCAAGTCTTCTTAAAGGACAGTCTCTTTTTAAACCATCAACACATGAGGCATCAGTTGTCTTGAGCACATTAACAGCTTCATCATACAAATGTGGTGTTCTCAAAGTAAAAGTCCCACTTCTGACATCATACTTCTGAATATCTGCACGGCTAGCCAAACAAAATCTGCAACATTTCTCCACATTGAAAGACTCTTGGTATCCAGCAAGTGAGTGTGCACCTAAGTTATCAGCAGACACATACAAAACAGTACCTTTCACATAAGAACCAAGTCCTTGTACAAATATACCGATGGTCTCTAAATGCTCAAGATCTCTTATCAGTGGTTCCAAAACCTTGCCGTAACCATATTGTTTTAAGTGTACAGTTTTGCACAATATAGCTAGATAAATTGATGATAATGTTGATCTAAATTTTAATGGTATGTTGGATAACACCCAATAAATGCCACACACTTTGTGTTTCTTTTTTGAAGTCCCCAACGGATTACAAACTTCAAAATCATCAATGTATAAGCCAAGAGCAATTCCTAATTCTTCAGTGAGAAGTTTGTTTTCTTTAAAGTATTCACCATCTTGAAATGAACTGTAATGACCTTCCCGTCTTCCCGTTGACTTCTGTAATGATTGAAGAATCTCAGTTCTTTCAAACAACTTACTTAACAGCTCTAAAATAGGAACATAAACAAATGAATGGTTTTTTCTTGTACATTTAGCACATACTCGACGGGTTCAATGACTGTAAAGTTTTTTTTATAAAATGACTGCCTTTTACGCTCTGTGCCCAAAGGTCCCTGTCTTGAAAGAAATGTCAGTGGGTTTAAAGATTGTATTTCATCAGACAATTCTGTAACAACAGAGGCATCAACTACACAGTTATTTTCCTCCAGAACCTTCTGTATAATTTCTTTGATATTTTGATCAGCAAGTTCTCCAATGTCAAATAACTCATCAATTACTTCCTGTATTGCTGAATTAGAAACATGTAAAATGGTTTGCATGCGGAGGAATAAGGATGCAAACTTATTTTTAATGGTCTCTCTATTTTCAAGAAGACCTTCAGCACCAGGTAGAGAATCATATGAAGGTGATGCCTCAGTATCAGAAACAGAATCCTCCCCGATTACAGTATTTGTATGTCCATGCTGTACACAAAGCCCTGGTCTAAGACTATTTAGGGTGGAACATTTATGATAGCGGCTTCTATGAGCAGTAAAGGTTGATAGTATACTCGACTTGAATGAGCAGTCTACGAATGGACATTTAACTGTTTCCCTGTTCCTCAAATGAGTCTTTAAATGAGCTAAATATGTGTTAATGTCACTAGGCTCTGAGAATGAACACAAATCACAGCATAATTTTGACACACATTTGTTAGCTTCTTTAACATGTTCTTTCAAATGTTTTTTAAGTAAAGCTTGGGTTTGAAAGCTGTTCAAACAGTCTTCATAAATACAGACAAGGCCTGAACACCTTCGATGATGTCCGTGACGCTGTTTATAATGCTGAATTATTCTTCCTTGCCAATTGGAGGAGAACGTACAAAACTTACATTTCCACTTCATGAACTGGACATGCTCGTTCACACCTGTAACACAAAATACATGCACGTTATTTACCTTGATATTGACCTTCCACAAATATATTGGTATCAGCATTTATGTTTTCATATCAGCAGAGATGAAAAAAATGGCAATTTTTTTTACAATAAAGACAATTATGCTCGGGGTGATTCAAATGTACGTTCCAGTGTTCAGGTTACATTTTTAATGGCAGTTTCCCCCTATGTCTTCAAATCATACCACAGCAGTAGCGAGTTTCATGCAGCAGAGCGGTCAAAGATGTCACTGTTTGTTGTGTTTTTAATATTACGTTTTTATACAGGGCCGCCCCTCCTTATACGCAGATCACGCAGAAGCAGACTGAGGTGAGGCAAAATGTGGCTCATTTTGCGGAGGGAGCCTCATCTGAAGCGCACCGACAGCGCGCCACAGTTTCGCCGCTGTGAGGCTCCACTAGCCCCCCTGACTTCCCGCATACCTGCTGCTATCCCTCTCTCTACGCCCCACCCAGCTCCCGACGCTCTCTCATCTGCTCTTGGATGCCCACACACTACGTACATTACGCACCGCACTATTCCCGAAAAAGCTAAGCTACTCTCATGACATTTTGGTATGATACTTAAACTTATAAAGTAATAGTTTGAATATCAGACACACGAAAACCCAAAACAAATAGCCGCGTTCACACTGCGGTACTTTTCCCACAAAAGGTTCATGCGAACTTAGTTCATGATCGCGTTCACACCAAAAAAAGCCGGTACTAAAAGTAGTTCATGCGAACCTTTTTACCCCCTCGAAAGTCCCTGCTAGAGAGCAGGGACTTTCGAGCGGCTCTTTTGTGAGAAAAGAGCTATATTCCTGATTGGCTGGGCGAATTGCAAACCACGCCCCGTAAAACTCCCAACAAGTTTTGTGAAGCCGCCATTTTATTATCCTCGCATTAGCATTAGCCCAGCGCAGAAACGCAGAGACTAATTTATGGCAACACAAAATAAAACATGGGAGCGGTGGAGATGAGGAGGTGTAGGCGTTCTGGCGATTTACTCGGAAGGCTTCAGTAGAAGCTGCTGGGAGTCCCAGCAGCCAGTCCCCAACTCCGGGGACTTTGGGCGGCAGTATACGCCGTGAAGTGGTTTGCGGCCTGCCAGTAAACCCAAAGCAGAAGAAGAAGAAGTGACGTCAGCGGCTTCATAATCCACCCCCAGGGACTTTTTCTGGTGTGAACGCGATCTGTACTTAGTTCATGCGAACTAAAGAGTTCGCATGAACCTTTGTGGGAAAAGTACCGCAGTGTGAACGCGGCTAATGTCGTCTCCGTGTCTCCTCTGCCCTGCCCCCCCCCCCCCACACATACATAAACGCAGAGCGGAGAGAAAAAAGGAGACCAGGTAGAGTTGCCTCCAGGGTCTGCAGCATGCGCCACATTATTACACGTCTTGAAGTGTATACAGTTCATAATAAATTGTATTTTTTACTGGTCAATATTAAACCCAAAGTGCACGCACAGCCATTAAAAGTGACACAGTATCGCTCCCTTATCTCTGACTGTGTAGCTAGCTGACAGCGAACATTGCTAATGGCAATTTAAGCTAGCACACTTACCACTTAATTGTCAAAGCAAACCTAAATGTCGAAGTAAATTAATAACTTTAGTAGCTCATAATTAAAATCAAATATTAACAGTTAAAAACAAACCCATTTGCTTACACTTTAATATGTTTGAGCTTTCTATCAATATTAGTAAGCACAACGTCCACAGATAACTTCATACTCTTTATTTCTTTCAAACCGTAGTAGTAGCAGGCAAAGAATTAAAGGTTTTGAAATCATTAAAACTTACCTCCTTACTGTCTTGCAGCAGAAATAAAATGCCCTCCGTAACCGTAACGGTCCTAGCCGGTGTTTCAGACTGTAGGTTAACGTATCACTCCGCCTCCGTTGGATCACCGCTGCAGGTTCACAGAGTTCCTCCGCCAGCGGCAGTAGTCCTCTCATTTAGATCAAAAATGATATACCAGGATATACCAGTTAATTACATCCATGCTTAAACATTGCATTCAGTTTAGGGAGGAGTTTTTTTTTTTTAAACTCAAATGTGGAAGCATACATTTTGTTCTGTCGCTCTCAAACCTGCCTTCCCGCCTTTTTCTTTTGTTTCTTTTTTCAACTGATAACTTGCTAAGGCAAGTTGAGTCAATGTGACAAAATGTTTAAGTTGTCAAGACAGTGAATAAATGTAAGTTTAACCTTCTAAAACTAGAAAAGCTGAGTTAAAAATCAAAAACTTGTCAGAGCTCTTTGAATTGAAGAGACAATGTAACTTGACATAACTAAATGGGGCTGTGATGTTATGAGTTGGAGGATGCCCCAGGTCATTCTGGACCAAAAGGTTCATATTTTGCACAAATATCTATGGGTTGGTCTTTTGAACACACTTTCACCACTAAAAAGCTCCTCCACATTGTTATTTATCATGAGCTCCCAGTTGCTGCATCAGGCAACACATTTCCCAACAATGTCTCATTACACAAAAAGAGAGATCATACACTCATGCAGGAATATGCTGTAATTGATAAGTTTGAGACTGTACGATTTTCTTATTATATAATTAGGGCAAACTAAATATTCTAGTTTCAAATACTGAAACTAATGAATAAAAAACACTATATATAATAGTAATCTTATCGCAATATCATAATTCCCAAATACAATACTCCAAGTTGTTGCTATTCAATAATTTAATCGAAAAGCAACAATAATAACATTATTTCTTTAAACCCACTCATAATTTAAACTATTTCCAAACTAATTTAATTTATGCTTACTCTTTTTTTGCTGTCTTTACTTTTGGTCTTTTCAGAAGAGTGTGAAGATGCATGACTAACGTTATACTTTAAGACAGTATACAAATGTGTGTGTCCTCCAGGCGGAGAACACTGAGGCAATTTTAATGGGGCCTGAGTAGACATCTTGTGATAGAGTAAATGAGGACAAATATTGACTCTCGTTTCAGCGTAGATCATATCTGGGTTCTCTCATAACACTTGAGTCAATACGTTTGTTTGTTAATGATGAATAACACCCCATCTGTCAAGTCAAACAGACCTTTAGCTCGAGGCTCCACAGTGTGAGTGAAGGAATGAAATACACAGGTGTCTGAGGTGGATGTACTGAAGGACCTTTGTTAGTCACTTTTAAGTAACTTCAGTGAGTTTTATGTGAAACAAAAGAAATGAATGGATTAAAAAAGTTAAAGATGCAAACTTGTTTTTAATTAGTTTGTGCTTATTTAGGATCACGGGTGTTTTAAAAAACAAACTGAAATATAAAATGTTTAATGAAGGACTGGTTGTGTGGATACTTGAGCTCGAGGCGAACTGAAATGTTTAATTAAAAAATCTCTTCTGCTGATCCTGATCCTTATCCGCCATCACTTCAATCTACATAATTTCTTGCCCCCAGCAATGCACAGCACACACCACTCCCTGAATACATGCATTACTACCCAGCAGTGATATTAGATCTAATTTCCTCAAAATAAGCATTATCAAATATTAAAAGATGACTCCTAAACTGTACAGAGTGTCATATGGGTCAAGTGGTTCAGAGGGTGTTGGAGACAGGAAGCAGCCATGTGTGTTTTCATACACCATCTGGTTTATAGCGCTCTTTCTGCCTCGGAAGTATCAATGTGATTAGATTAGAGATGTAATATGTGTCTGTGTGGGGTGCGCTGCGGGCATCATAAACGAAGACCAACCTGTTGCCAAACCTTTTGGCTCAGAGCTTCAAGATGGCTGGAAGATAATCTGTGTTAATATAAAGAGGAGACACTGACATTAAATGATACTGCATAACACGCACAATTCCTCGTAGGAACATTTTCATTATTATCCAAATGCATCAAAAGGGGACACATTAAGTATCAAAGCTAGCCTCTATCCAAAGGACGTTGAATCATTAACAGCATTTTAATGTTGGAACTTGTCCAGGAGCCAAGTTTTACAATTGTATACACTCCATGATAGCAATATTTAGCCTGTATAGCAATGCAACATATGTTATGAGATTACAAAATGTAAATATTGGCTACCAATGATGGGTTATTCAACAAGATAAAAATACTTCCAGTACCTGTAATTCCAGTACCTGAAACATTGTATTTCAAGTTTAATTCTTCAATATTTTAACATAAAACGTACAAGACATTTAAGTCTGTGACCGTCTCATTGTGATTTATGTAGTTTATTCAAACTCATTGTTTAGCTATTTGACAACTTTACTGTTGGGGTTCGCACACTCTTTGCAGCTAGAAAAACAGATAGTTAGGAGTTGGTGGAGATCAAAGCAAAGGTAAAAGGAGAGAGAATATTAAGCAGCATACACATGCACATATGTGCATTAGTTAATGCATTAGTGAGTCCTATATGAAATCTAACATGTTAAATATGTTTGAAAAAGGTTGTTCATTTTACCAGCAGCTAATGGTATGCAAAGTAATACCAGGAAAATGTATAGCAATGTCAAAGCTTATCTCCGCAACATTGCCAAAATCCGTCCCTATCTCACCCGCCCCGCAGCTGAGCGACTCATTCACGCCTTCATCTCCTCCCGCCTCGACTACTGTAACTCCCTCCTATACGGCATCAGCTCCACCTCCCTCAGTAGACTCCAGCGTGTTCAGAACGCAGCCACCAGACTTCTCACCCACACTAAATCATGGCACCATATCACCCCGGTCCTCAAAGAACTACACTGGCTTCCCGTTACTCACCGCATCAACTACAAACTCCTGGTCCTTACCTATAAAGCCCTCCACCATCTGGCCCCCCCGTACCTCACTGACCTTCTCATCCCCTACCATCCTCCCCGGACCCTCAGATCCACCTCGGCCGGCCTGCTTTCCACCCCCACTGCCAATCTCCGGAGCTTTGGAGACAGAGCCTTCTCTGTGGCCGCCCCAAAACTCTGGAACTCCCTCCCCCAAGACCTCCGTGAGTCCGAGTCCCTCACTCTGTTCCAGTCCCGCCTCAAAACCCATCTTTTCACCTCTCTCTATCCGTAAAAACACCCCCCCACTCATTTTCGACCTCCTCCTGACTGCCACTGTGTTTTGTTTTGTCGTTTTTGTTGTTTTTTCTTAGTCTGTTGTCTACCTGCCCCAGTCTATCTACCCCCCCCCCCCCCCCCCCCCCCCCTCATATTGTAAAGCGTCTTTGGGTACTATAAAAGCGCTATATAAATCCAATTTATTATTATTATTATTAAAGCTTGACTTGACAACCAGGGACACAGAGGTTAATATTAACCTGGCATTTTCCTAGTTATTATTTTTAAATAAATGCACTATAATGTATGACCTACTTGCTTAATTGTCCTAAAACCAGATTCATACGTTTTCGAGAGTTTTTTTAATTAAATTCTGCAACGAAATGTCTCTAATCTTCTTTTGATTGTTTTGTAAAGAATACTTTTAGTGTCATATTCAGATGATAGTATTAGACTATGGACAATAATACACTTACCAATATAGACTGAGGTCAGCAAGGAAGGTCTTATGTCTTCTCTTGTGGGAATTGGCAACATAATAACAAGTAATGTAATTAAGACTGGAATGAAGAGATCTAGTGTATTTGTTGAGGTGTCAGCTTGGTTGGATTGGATCCATAATCATCAAAGACCTGGTTGGCCTTCTTTGCCAAAAAAAGAGACGTGAAGACTTTCAACGTCTTGTTTTCCCCCGTTTCTTTTCAATTACGAAAAAGATGTTTGAGCAGTATTAAACTCCAAAAGGACTCAGGGGCTAAAGCGAAGAGTTTGAAAACATGAACCGTTCATGCAAGCTCCTTGTCTTTCGAAGTGTGAAAAAATGAAATACTGTGTTAATACTTGTTTGTTTGTTTGGTTGTTTGGATGGTGATTGCAAAGTAAATACACAGACAAGCTTGAACAATTGTAATTCAATAGTCCGAAACATTTGATGACTTTATCCAACTGTAACTTTGTTCATGTTCAAACTAAAAGGTTGACTAGATTTGCATTTGTCAAGCTGTTTCTTGCTGTTGGTCTTCTTTGGAAACTGTCATTAACAAGGTAATGCTAAACTCAATACAGTTTAAGCTTAGATGATTTAGATGACGTGAAGATTAGTGAGATAAATCAAAATTGATGAGCAAAGGAATGATCAAATGTCGGGAACCAAAGCTTGGAATTTGCATATTAGTTTGAACAGGTTCCTTTTGAGGCCTTAGAGCTGTGTCAGACAAACTCTTAACATATGCTTATACATTTCAAATACATTTGACTTTTTTTTTACATGAACACTACATTTAGCAAATTCATATTGTATCACTCAGTTTTCTTTTGTTAGAAAGTGCTTATTGTTCTGCATGAATGTTTTGTGTCAAAGAACACATGCCCTGACAGACACATACTCACAAATACACCTTTTTTTTAAATGCACTGTGTTATTGATCAGCCAAAAACTAACAAACATCAATATTTCTGATTAAAATTCCTTTTTGAGCTTGCTTATATTTGTAATTTCCCTCTATTAACAGGTGAAAAAAAGAAACATCTCAAATGATCCTCCGCACACTTCCACCAATGCATGTCATGTCTGTCAATTATAATATATTATATATTATATATAACAATACACACAATCCCTTGTATCATGTGAGATTGGCCTCACATCTGTTTTTGTTTTTTTTGCAGGATCAGGCAAGTTTCTGCAGCACTAACTGTTCTACAGGCAGCGTAAAGCTTTGGCACACTGCCCAGCTGTTGAAGTGGATCATCAGGAAATAGATCTCAAACTGTTCTTGAGAGGAAAAACGTTATGCATTACTGTTAAGAAACCTCTCTGCCAAGAGGAAGTCGTTTAATAGGGCTTATTTACATTGTATTTCTGAAATTAGATATGTTTAATAATTGGATGTGTTCGGTCCACTGCAGGTGTTTTGTTGAATGCCTGATGTGATGCAACCTGAAAGTGAAGTTCATTTCACTAACTAACTTTCCTTCCTCATTATCCCCCAAAACAGTTGAAAGAGCTGTCATAACTAAAGTCGGAGACATACTCACTTCATCTTCTTTTTCTGACATTTATCCACTCAACAAAGCTTAGTTGATATTGTTTATTGACTGCTAAAACAGCTCAGATCGGTCTTTAACATCTGTTTACAGACACCTGTTCAAGCATAACTCATTTCAAGATCACAGTGGACCGATTGTATTTGACATCTAGACTGTTGCTTCTTGTCGCTCTTTGTGTTCAAGCCAGAGAATGTATTATTCAGGCAAGAACGGGGTCAGACACTTGTTAAAGAAACTGCCATGCAAATGTTGTAGATCGACTGGATGTGAGCAAAGCCAAAAGCAAACAGACGTTACCTTCTCAAATATATCTTTGATTGAAATGCGGTACACTTATTTTAATTACAAGGCGTCAAGCCATAATTTATACATTTGTGATTGTAAGCTTATCACACCAAAATGCACTAATGTTATTTCTGATTGAAAGAGACACACATGGGTTCACTCACGTACATGCACTATGTCATATTAAATTGATGAAAGGAGGTTGTCATCGTTTGATTTGGTGTGTCTCCAAACACTTGAGTGCAAAGAAGCCTTGACGCAGTTTGTGCACACCCTCTCTTCATCTCACAATTAGCCCATTCAGACTCTGCGGCTAACCAAACCCACAGCTACTGCCTCACAGGTAAAAGAAAAGAAAAACATTTCCAGGAACTGAAAAAGGAAAATGTACTTTAGGATTTGGTGCATTGATAACAGAACACTGACCTTACGGACTGAATTAGAATCAGGATTAGAAGGACATGATTAGATATGCAGTGGTCTTTAAGTACTTTTATTGTTGTGGGTTACCACAGTTTAACTAGTTACAGGCTATTCTTTATTAAAGCATTTTCACAAACACTTCTGACAGACACATTGTTCAAACAGCCCTAACACAGACAAAGATCTTCTCTAAAGGAAACAGTTTTTCCATTAAAATGATTCATGCAAACAGAATAACACAGCTATATTTTGTGGTTTAGATACTCTTAAGAAAGGCAATTCATCTTGCGGGAAATTGTAAGATAATATGATCAGTGGTGAGATGCATTGCATATGACGGTTTTTCTTTGTGGAAAGGATTCGATGTTTAAAACTACTTGCAGTGATATAGATCTCAATATGCACCTGTTTTTTGTTATTGTTATAGTAGGTAATGAAATCACCCATAGTACTGAAATGATGCTGAGAATTACAATGTCACTTTGTAATATAGCCGTAATTACATAAAGTTAAATGGTGATAAATCTCAGTCGTATGGCAAATTCTCACAGTATCCCAACAACTATTTGTGTCACGGCTTTAACAAAGATAAAACACGCATTTGTGCTTTTGGCTTTTGCAGTATTGCAAAACATATGGAAAGTGGATTTCTTCCACGATGAGAAATCATAACAACTTTACCTGCTGGTAAAGTGAGCCTTGAGTTAACATATTTTGATAAATGAATGATAATGTGTATGAGCATGTTTTTACAAAGTCATACTCAGTAGCCTACCAGTTAGAAGCTAGAAGCACCATCACCTTAGCATAGCTGACGCTAACCCTGGATGAATCCAAAATGAGTTAATATTTACAATGTCTAAACTCTGCTAATAATATGTCAGGTTTTATTACAGTATAAGCAAAAATATCCACTATATTAAAGGTGGGGTGGGTAAGTTTGAGAAACCGGCTCGAGATACACTTTTTGTTATATTCCATGGAATGCTCTTAACATCCCGATAGCAATGAATATCTTAAGTGCTTTGACAAAAAATCCATGAAAGAATGTAATCTGTGGAAGCCGTGACACTGTAAAAAGCACGACCAATCATCTGAGCCGGCCCGGCTAAAGTAACTGGATGGCCTACCTGCCTGTCAGCCTTCCATCTGTGCACAAACTGATCTCGTGCCCTCATTGGTCATGTGCGCGTTCATGTGTGTTGGAGGAGGGGCTCTGTAAGGAAGTGGCAGATTGTTTCCGGCTGTGTATTTTCAAGTTCTAGCGCACTCAAGCTGGTTTCTCAAAAATTACCTACCCCACCTTTAAATGGATAGCCACACATTAGCACCACATTTGTTTGTTTGGTTATAATATGTAAATCTTTGGACCTCTAATTCAAATGATATAATGTGATAAGTTTAGAGATGTTTAAGCTCATAGAACTCTGACATTTTTGTGGAAACCCCTGGTTTAGTGTTCAAAAATGTAGTGTAGCCGTTTTCATTGCATTTTTCAATGCAAAATATGAATCTGAGAAGTAAAAAGATTGTAAAAAGTACAGATGTCATAGCAGAAATAGCTAAGCCTGAAATGTGTAATTGAATACTTAAAAAGTCTTCCAAGTTTCCAAGGTATGTCCTTTACTCAGGTCAACTATAGTGTTTGAGGAGGTCTAATGGCACACATGGCACTTCAGAGACACACACACAAAGTAAACACTACAGCCCTATAAATATCAATTGCAGTCAATGGAGCTGGAATTCCTTTGCACTCCCTCACTTGTCCTCACGTCTTCTCACTTTGCACACACCCCCACCCCAGCAGGTGCTCTCACTTGAAGTTAAGTGTGCAGTTGTGCTTTAGGCTGTGACTTTCAGTTTAGGCGTTATTACACCAAAGAGAGTAGGAGGGCCTAAAGGCTGCAGGGGGCTCTGTGCCAATTATTTTAGGGTGAAACAGTTTGAAGGGTGCCCACTGCCTGCTGCACCTCTGTCTTCAGGTGGTGCCCGGACGTCCCGTCAGAGTGAAGGTGACACAAGGCCGCCCTTCATCCTTTAGGCGCCCTGTATCTGCGCTCATCCAGTCAACACTTTGTCTCTGGCCATCAGAGCATCTCTGCCTCGGTAAGAAATGCTTCATTACATAATATCCTACATTTGTGTCAAATAAAATGAAGAATCAATTTGCTTGTTCATAGCCTAACTTTTTATTGTCAGAGTATATGTGATACTAGTTTCAGAAAAAAACGAAAAAAAACATGACATTTTATTTGCTGATTTTGAGTACACTTTGAGTACACGTTGAACATAACTGACTGTCAAACTTGTGTACACACGTATACATTTGTCAGTTATATTGCATATAATTGATCTGATTTATGGAGTTTTGGTAAGTCATCATTTATGGACATTTACTGACCTAAATGTGGAACATTTGATATGGCTTGATAATGTTCTTCTAGTTTCTGTAAATGCATAATTAGCCATTAGCATGCCTGCAGGAAGATACCAAACTAAAAGTGATCAGATAAAAGGTGTCTGAGGGCGTTGTTGACGGTTTGATGCCCCAAACCAAAATGATAAGCTGACATTAAATAGAATTGAGACTGTAATTAAAAACAATGGCTGCTTCCCCAAAGACTTCTAAGATTTCTAATAAGAATAAATTACATACAGAGAAAAAAACTGGACTTACTACTTTTCGAGGGTGCAGGTGTGACTCATTTATCATGTCGATATCATTACTTCACAGCACTGCACATTCATGAAAGGACAAAGATGAAAGCATCTTATTCATGGGGTGAACGGCTAAAAGCTGTGCTGACTCCTTATAGGGTCTGTTCAATAAATAATTGGGGTTTGAAGTGGGTATTTTACTTAATTTGTACCTTTTATTTTAAGGCAATAATGTCCACAGAGCATTTAATATAGAAAACTTTACTTTACTTTAAGCTTTACTAAGTAAGCTTAAAGTAATCAAAACATTTATACTTCGTCAATTGAATAAATATCTTTACAAAATGTACAGTCACTTGGCTATTTAATAAAAGTTTCTGATCTGTGCAATATCCTGCGAATGAGGATTATTTCTGACTAATCAGTGATCTCCAGTCTTTTAACTCCAACCTCTTGCCCAGCTCGCTTGGATCCTCATATCAAAAAAGTACCAAAACTGAAGCTAATGTTAAACCAAAAGAAACAACATTTCCAAGCAAACCATGCTTTACCATGCCGTGGCATAAGTATCTGATATATTTTCCTTCTTCAAACTTCAACTGCTCCACATAGGTTCAAATGATAAATGTGCAACATATTGTGGTCTATTAACACATTAACACACAGCCAGACAAAATCCAGCTGCACGAGCACTTGCCTTAGGCCTTACACTCTCCATATCTTCACTATCTGCTAAACCAGGTGAAATGAATCTCTCTTTTGACGCCTCTAAATCTTCTGATCCAATCTCAATTGGATGAGGTTTATCATCTGCATCACCAACTGTATGAACTGAATTTGGACCAACAGCAACGTTTTTACCATGGTTTAGTGTTTCCTAGGATACTGGCAGAATGCCAGTGCACCTCACCAACAACTGAAATGCATCCGCCATCGGCAGATGATAAAGTACAGAGATAAAAATACATGAGGTGACACATGAAATGTAATCACAAAGTTGTATTACAGATAGAATTTGGACAGATGTAATGTTCTGTAAACTCTGAAGCAATCCAAACAGATCTTTAAATTGTCCACCTAAAAATAGACTGCTAAACGGGATTTATTATGTGAACAGAGCACCTGCACATGTCACTGCTGCCATAATAAAATATCTAAGGCGGAAATCCACAGATCCTAAGCACTTCCTCCAGCCTGTACACTTTCTTCCCAGAAAAAGTCAAATTGCAATAGTCTTTTTACTTGTTCTCGGAAACAATGACTTCCTTGGTTGGTCCAAGTTCCCATGAGAAACAATAACATGGAGAAAAAAAGTCCCTTTAACGCTCACACTGCAAACAGTCACGCCTGGTGAACCCACTCCTTTAACTCCAGACTCAAACAATACGGGCCTTTTTTTTTTGTGGCGAGTCGAGCCGCTGATGATCTTTTGGTTGCTATATGACAGATGATCTCAAATGTCACACATGACCGTTTCTTTTTTCTCCACTTGAATCCTTAAGGTTAAACACACTTTTAAAAGAGCAGCTTTTTGCTTGTTTTAATCTCTACTCATTAACTTTGATCCAAACACCTCATGCAACTTCTGTCACACAGCAGTGATAGATGGTCTATCAGGTTCATTTCAAGCAACGTTTCACCACTTTCACTTCAAGGGAGAGTTTGGTAAAGATATGTTAGACTACCAACTCTCAATTTAAACCGTTGTCTCCTGGCATTACAAGTGTCTTATGTGAAGGAGGATATAGATCAACTGTGAAATGATTGTTGTTGGAACATTGCAAGTTAAAATAAAGCTTACATTGTCCCCAAACAAAAATAAGACCCACAGGTCACTTCATTTTTTATTTCTCACAAAACAATATAATTCCAATATAAAATCAAAGGTGGGGATAGAAGCCTCAACTCAAATAATCACCCTCTTCATGTTAAAGCATGTGGAATAAATATGGTTCCCAGGGTGGCCGCCTGCAAGGAGGGAGTCCTTTTCCACTGGTGTCAAAGGCTGAGTAAATGGAGCAAGCTCTAATGCTCCTGAAATGAATATCAGCGTCTTGACCAAACTCATTTAGAGATCAGTCAGGCTCTTAATCCCTCTCCACTGGGGTGTGTGTTTGTGTCCTTTTTCTAGTGCCCCCTCTTCCTTTTGGAAGAAGGTAATATGGCTAAATTTGCTTTGCTAATGGGCTTAGCGCAAGCTGTTACAGAGCAGAGTTGACACGAAGCAGCCGGGATGGAATACCAGTGGCTCTTAATCTGACTCCTGATGGAGTGAAAGGGAGGGTGGGTTATGGTTTACGAGAAATGTGGAGATAAAAGGAAGGCCGGGAGGAGGTTTTACAGTGGGGGGTCGAGGACCAAAGTCTGGGAGGGTAATCTTCTCTATGGGAGGAGAAGATAACTTCATTTAACATTGTGGAAGTTCCATAAAAGAGAAAGGATTCCCTTTCTGAATAGCAACTTTAATGTGTCCATAAGAATAAAGAAAAATAATCATCTTAAATGTTTGAGATCAACTTAATGAATGAGTTTGAGCTCTTGAAGTACGTCAAGGTGTGTGTTGCCAAAATGAATATGCGACTGACCAAGTTTTTACTCTTTATACTAATACTAATACATGTATTATTTTAATTTTTCTTCATCTTGTCCATTTTCTTTATGAGAAAGGTTTGATGTCACCTGGATTAGTATTCAACTTTGCTCTCACCAATGACCTCATCTGACGGGTGTAGTCTATCATTTTGCTGAATTGATGAGACTTTTAATTTATTTTTGTACAGGCAAATAAAGCCGTGACTCGTTGAACATGTGCTCTGCACACTTCCTTTAGTGTGGCATCAGCCACTGATAACCTGGTGTGTGACAGCAGTGTGCCGGCCCGTATGCCAGCTGTGGAGGGTACACAGTGTGTGTGCCATATGCAGGTTCAGCCTGAGATTACAACACTTGTGCTACAGCTGACGTCCATAAATGAACACTTATGATGGCAATTTCCTGTTAAGAACAAGCTCTCACAGCTATCAGGGGAGTGTTCATAAAACTACCAAAACACACGGTTTAGTGGACGCTCCTTTCCACATTATCTAACTTGATTAAAAACTCCAGCTGACAGAGGAGACAGAGGGCTGCAGAGCTGCACCTTGAAAGCCGAGGAGGCGGCAGAGCTGCCTCAGGTCTCAATACGAGTCACCTACCCCCAACACATCAGCCATTCTGGGCCACTGACCCACAAATAAGAGACTCAGTCAAATCCATTTTGCCCCATGCCGGTCAGAGCTAAGTGTCTTTTAACTCTCTTGAGGGTCATTTCCCCAATATCTCCATTCTCTGGGTTCTTATAGAACATCCTCACCTCAGCCTGCTCATATTAAAGAACAGGAACCCTCGCCTGCAGCAGCTCTGAAGGAGTTTATTCCTAAAGAAAAAGAAATGCTTGTTTAGCAGCCAGAGAATCGCAGAAGAGGAACATTTGGAGGAGGTATTTTCACTTTGACTTGAGGAGCTGATTTTTATCAAACTGATACTTAACTGTTAAATGTGTAAAGTTTGTAAGATAGACTTTTAGTCTATGAGCATATTTAAATTACATTTATAATAACATTTACTCATCTTTGTAAGTGCTTCGGCGACAGAATGATCTGTTAATTCTTTCTAATTTCACGCTTTTCAGTGTGTTCAGTTCAGAAATACGCTTTTTTGTATTCTTCTTTTGCAATTCTGAGAGCATTCTTTTAAACTTTTAGCTTTTAGCTCACAACTCTCAGGTTATATGCAAACAACAGGTTATAAATATGATGTTAAATGTGGATTGTATGTCTCCCTTGTCTCCAGGTACCAGTTATGTCAAATCCAGAGGGCAGTTTATCAGAAGGAACAGAGTACAGATCCCCGATTGGGATGACAGAGGACTCCCTGGCCGTCCTGGAGCGAAACAGAGTCTCTAGAGAGCCCTGGGACATCGAGGAGACCAAACCATGCGTGGAGGGCCAAGAACGTGGTGTCTATCTGTCCTGTTTCGACATGCTTCTCACTGAAGATGCCACTTGGCTGGTGAAAGTTTCTGAGGCTTCTCCAGCTGTGGCTGTACCCATGTACCGCATGGAGCCCCAGGAGGAACCAGAGCAGTGCCCCGTCATCGACAGCCAGGAACACGGCCTCTCTCCTGGGCTGGAGGGGCAGGAGGAGGAGCGGTCCCTGGAGCAGGTGCAGAGCATGGTGGTGGGAGAAGTGCTAAAGGACATTGAAACAGCCTGCAAACTGCTCAACATCACCCCAGGTAGGCTCAATTGACCACACCTGCTACTGCAGTCCATCATCTTCACGAGGGGCTTTACTGTTAACACACATAACTGACAAAGAAAGAACATCTTTAATGCACACAAGATATTTTTCATGAAAAAAAAAACCAAGCCAAGTCGAGGGATATTTATTCAACTTAAGCTACTGGACCAAAATCAACAGATATTTGTGTGGACAGATCATCACGTGAAAGATGTCAGACCTCTTAAATAATATCCTCTCTGACGCACAGGTGTGTTTGCCTGCTCCAGGATCTGTTTAATCCTGACCTTTGCATGCGTTCTCCTGGATTCTAACAGTGATGTTTCTGTCCTGCTGGTAGATAGTGTACACGGTCTTAAGGGCGAGGTCTCTCCTGCAAAAAGCAAACAGAGGAAGCATTATGTATTGTGAGACTTCGCCTGTCATAAAGCTATGAGCTCAAGCCATCTGTTCAACTGATTAGAAATATGATGGCATACAAGTAGTTAACTTGTGGTTTCAGTAAATGTATTCTGTATGAATGTCGTAACGTAACACACAAAAAGACAAATACGATACAATACGATCAATTTTCATTTTCAAGGACAAATATTTAAGACAAGAAACAAGGAAAAAAACATTTAACATAGCATTAAAAGGAGCACTGATTTACTGCAGGGAGTTTCCTCAATGTTTTCTGTCCTTTTTATAGACCCCATAGAGTGGAACACAGGAAATGTCCAGAAGTGGCTGCTGTGGACTGAACATCTGTACCGGCTGCCCCACGCAGGGAAGGCCTTCATGGATCAGATAGGGAAGGACCTGTGTGCCATGAGCGAGGAGGAGTTTCGCCAGCGCTCCCCGGAGTGTGGAGACACGCTGCACGCACACCTGGACATCTGGAAGTCAGGTGTGTGTGTGTGTGTGTGTGTGTGTGTGTGTGTGTGTGTGTGTGTGTGTGTGTGTGTGTGTGTGTGTGTGTGTGTGTGTGTGTGTGTGTGTGTGTGTGTTTGTGTGTGTGTGTGTGTGTGTGTGTGTGTGTGTGTGTGTGTGTGTGTGTGTGTGTGTGTGTGTGTGTGTGTGTGTGTGTGTGTGTGTGTGTGTGTGTGTGTGTGTGTGTGTGTG
Source organism: Pseudochaenichthys georgianus (assembly GCF_902827115.2). Classification (NCBI taxonomy): domain Eukaryota; kingdom Metazoa; phylum Chordata; class Actinopteri; order Perciformes; family Channichthyidae; genus Pseudochaenichthys; species Pseudochaenichthys georgianus. Next base: position 29,860,176 of record NC_047507.1, on the reverse strand, counting down.
TGTGTGTGTTTATTTAATCCGTTTATCTATGGTGCAGATCCTACAATGATTGCATTGTAAAATGTCCGGCTGTTAGAAACTGAATTTGCATTTTGAATGTTTCATAACACAGTCCATTTCCTTTATTTAGCACAATATCATCAATTATGTTTTGCAGTCAGTACAATATATAACGCAAAGAGTAACAGGTGTAAGGATAACATTTATTCAAAGTATTTTTTTCTTATGCATTTAAAGTAATTGTCTATTCATCTTATCTGTTCAGCTGCCTGGATGAAAGAGAGGTGTTCAGTTGGAGATACAAAAACTACAGGTTGGTCAAACTATATTTAACTGTAATGAATAAAACATGCATGTTATGAATGTACACACATGTTTTATTACTTAAGAGTACCCTTTTACATTCTGTTTTATCCTATTGATATATATAAAAGTTTCTCATTCCTGCAATTCACCTACACATTAAAGTAAATGTGTATTGTTGGAGTAGACTTTTATTGCTAAAACGTAGCTTTTGTTCAACAGACATGAAACACTTGATAAAGTTTGAGGTGGTTTTATGAGTAAATCTCTACACCTTTAATGTAAAATGTTTTCTTTATATTTCAGCTGGGGAGGATCTTTGGTCCGAGGCAGATTCCTCTTGTTCCGGTCAGCCCATCCATCTGTGGCAGTTCCTCAGAGAGCTGCTGCTGAAACCTCACAGCTACGCACGCTGCATCCGCTGGCTCAACAAGGAAAAAGGTACGTTTTATTACGTTACAGTATCAGTATCAGTACAGTATTTTTGACCACACCTCTTTAGAGGCAATTTAAACTACTTGGGCTTTACTCATTGCTGTATCATTATAAGACACACGTTGGAAGGGAAAGGTGACAAAAACTAATATGTTTATAATGATTTATTGTACTTTAACTACATTCAGAGCCTAAACCTAACATTTTAAGAGCTTTCAACAGCTCACAATAATGCATTTAATGTTGTACTTTTCAACTAACACTTCTTTTTCAAATGTAACTCTTATACAACATCTCAAAAACTAACATTTATACTGTATATTAAAGGAGTCAACTTGTTATCAACGGTTAAACAACAATACAAATATTAAAACCAAACAAACCAGAAGAGAGCAAACACTAGATTAAAAGTTATAAACTAAGATTAAAATGGTAAATTATTATGACTGCTTTCATGGCAGGTAATTTTAAACTGTGATGTTAATGAGACTTCTAATTTAAATAAAAGTACAATAAAAATGCCTGAATTGGTCTTACATTGCTCGCTATGTGGCAATTCATAAAAAACAAACACCCATCTGTGGGTTTCACTTTGTCCTCTGTCTCAAACATCTCATCTGTTTCCCACCAGGCATTTTTAAAATCGAAGACTCTGCTCACGTGGCGCGGCTGTGGGGACTCAGGAAGAACCGACCTGCCATGAACTATGACAAACTGAGCCGCTCCATACGTCAGTACTACAAGAAGGGCATCATCCGCAAGCCTGACGTGTCCCAGAGACTGGTGTACCAGTTTGTTCACCCAGTGTGAGGAAGAGGAGGAGGAGGAGACAGAAACCTACCAAACCCAGAGGACAAACTGTCTCACAATGCACTTGAACACCGATTCACGACATGAAAAGGTGACAGGAAACACCGAAAGACCCACACTTTCTCTGCCAACACTGAAGCAACTGAATGAAGGTTTTCTGTTCATGGGCTCGAGAGGAAGAGACAAAACAATGTGGCTGTGGAGGCTTTTCCCTTAATGAAACCAAAGCAGATTAAAACACAAAACAAAATAAACCTGCCGTGTCATTTTCTGCATGATCTGCCTGTTTATCTTTCCTTAATGTGATCTCATTTGACTCCTCACAGCAAACAGTTAGATCTGATTGCTCTCAGGAAAACGCCCACAGCTACATTTGCTTTGTCTTTTTGTTTCGCTCATATTGACCACTGTCTCTGTTTGAATTAGAGCCAGTTTTCCTGACACAGTTGGAAATGGTGGTTGGGATTGTTTTGCTCGTTTTGGGTTTGGTCCTGGCTGCTGTACTCACAATCAGTGAGTCATCTTATACTGAAACTCATCGACTATCTTTGTATAATCTGAAAAGTACAGAGAAGGAAACCTCAGAGCGAAACCTGTTTCTAAACGAACACGTGTCATGTCATTACTTTTCCAAGGTGTCACTTTAGGGAGTGATCCATTTCCTTAATATGGTTTCCCTGCTGAAGAGCCCTGCTTTATATTTTATTCTGTTAACTTTTGTTTGTACTGCCCTACAAGGCATTTAATGTTTGTTTTTGTAACTGTGGAAGCATTCAAAATAAAAATAAATAGATGTGAAATAAAAAATCATATCAATAATTACAAAGTATATGATGTGAGCTTGTAAAATAATTCAACTTTGTTTAGATCCATGGTTGGACAGTTTACCAGTGTTGTTCAAACTGAATATTTCTAGAAAATGATATGGATTATATATATTTTTGATTCATTTAGCACCATGTTCCAAATGTAACTCATACTTGGTTTTCTATCAATAACTACAACACTAATCATTCTTGGTTGCGAGTTGTTTTTTGTTGTTGTTGTGCTAATTAGCATTGTTTAAGTCATTTAACTACATCATGATTTCCCACTAAGCGTTTACTTTAAAGTTATATTATTAAATGAATACTTTTTCTGAATAATGCACACATTTTGATAATTTACATAAGCAACAGCTGGAGTGGAAAAAAACCATATCTGCATCAAACTTTATACCCAATAGCATTTATTTTTGAGTAAATGCAGGATGAACTAAAATACAAATTGTATTGGATTTTTTCACAATTTCATAGTCATGTATTCGATCTGGATTTATTCATATGAGTATTTATTTCATTATTTAATATTTTATTTTATTACATTTGGAAGTTTTGCCGCCGCTTACTTCACACTTATTACTGATAATAACGTAATCCGGAAAATTCCTGAATGACTGCATCAGCAAGAATAGGTTATCCAAGCTTCAAACAAGACTTAATCAACTCGGACTTGCATCTGTGTCCAACAAAGAAACGGTTTGCAGTGCCTTCAAATACAATGCTCAACAACTCATCTGTAATTACTTATTATACTGTATATACTTATTTTTGGTGTGATATTTCCTGGTTCAGATTTGTTGTTGACTAACTGCTTTTTCTCAATATATTCCAACGGGTTTTTAAAATGTGTCATAATTGCTCATTGGAAGTGAGCCAGAAGCTCTGTAGTCTAAATCTGCCAAGAAAAGCTGGCCTGCAGCGCTGCAGCTACAATGAGCTGTGAGTGAGGTGTGTGTTGTGGAAGGTACATTCATCTTTGCTTTTATTTTACAGTTTTTAAATCTCAGAGGGGGAAACATTGATTAAAGGGAACAAGGTGGGTTACAATTTAAGGAGAATGTGGACATACTCTATGTGATTCATCAGCACCATAGTGATTTGATAATCCATTGGCTAATGTTAATTACAGATGGTGGAGTACAAACAAGTGGGAGGAAATTATGAATCGGCCTCACCCACTCACCAACGCTGCCACAACAACCGTTTTAAATCAACATCTAAACTGAGCCCAAGCCAACTCGTCCTCATCAGCTCATTCTGGAGGGAGAACACAAATACAAATATTATTACAGGAGGAAATATCTGTCCAGAGATCAGATCAACATTTTGCATAGTATATCATTTTACAGAGTGGCCGAGGAGAGAAAAATATTGAGGCAACAATTTACCTAATTTTCAATTATTTAGACTTAATTAACACTTATAGTTTCATGTCTTTTTACATAAGAATAGATCATATTTGTTAAGTGTTATTATGGGAGAATTACTATTCTTGTGGTACTACTGCCTTATTAGGCCCATATTGAGCAGAGCATATTAAGACCAAAACTCATGTACAACAACTTCCTTACTTGCAATAAATAAGCACTAATTAGAGGGTTATTGAAGAAAAACTCTCAACTAATGGTTTTTACTCATGTAGAATAACGCATTAATAAGTGTTTCATAATGACTAATAAAGAGCCAATATACTGTTAATATGCATGATGATCAAATTAACTATGTTAAAGCTATGTGTTGACCTGGTTAGAAACAAGCTAACTTAAAATATAGCAAACATTATAAATCATAATTTCTCAATGTCCTGATGATTGACTTTTATCAGCCAAATGCTTTTCTTAAAACAAGTGTAGTCAATATGTCTTGATACGTTTTGCCCAAGTTAAATTAAAAGTAAAAAACCTGATGGTGGTTACTGTAATGAATGACTTGACCTTGTGTGCTTCCAAAATTATTTAATAATACAATTCGTGACAAGTTCATCAAAATGTGTAAACTATTAAAAAAATAAGTAACAAGAATACACCTTGCAATAATAATAGTATATCATGAAGTTGATATATATTTGTTTTATATTTGTTTTTCTCACTATAGCAGATCCGTGACACAGTACGGATTTGCTCCTGTGGGTATTGTCCACAGTACATGTATAATACCAATGTGTACTCGTAAAAGCGCCTCGATGACTTCGAGGCGTGAAGATGGACGGTGTGGCGCAGTGCGCTGTGCAATGATCATCAGATCAAGTTGTGTCCTTGGGCAAGACACTTCACCTGAACTTGCTCCTGTGGGTATTGTCCACAGTGACCATTGCATGTATAAAAAATATGTGTAATGTGTATCTGTAAAGCGCTTTGAGCACTGGAAAAGCGCTATAATAAATGTAAGGAATTATTATTATTATTAGTACATTTTGCGCATAATTATGCATTCTCTTAATTATAGTATTTTAGATTTTTCAATTTCCAATTTGCCAGGCTATATTGCATTCTATAAGATTGCACATGGGTAGCTACATATACTTTTTGACTAATTAATTAACTTTAGCTTAAAAAAACCGTCTACTTCTTTTTTCAATATATATATATATATGATATCATCAATCAATCAATCAATGTTTATTTATATTGCCCAATATCACAAATGTTACATTTGTCTCAGTGGACTTCACAGTTTGTACAGAATATCAGTATGACAATACGACACCCTCTGTCCTTAGACCCTCACATCGTACAAGGAAAAACTTCTGGAGAAAACCCACAGTTTAAAGGGAACATGGGAGAAACCTCAGGGAGAGCAACAGAGGAGGGATCCCTCTCCCAGGACAGACAGATGTGCAATAGATGACGTGTGTAAATTGAAAAGATAATACATTTGCAACATAGGTAGTCCAAATGTTTGGAAATGCATGTGTGTATAATAGGAATATGAATCCACGAGGATATCCATCCAGGACCTATGATCCAGGACCACAGCCACGACTCAAGATCCAGGGCTCGCGATCCAGGACACAGGACCGCAGGATCATCCATGACTCCGGATCCCGGAGTATATAGACACCAAAAAGAAAGACATTTGGGGAAGCTGGGTTAATCGGAACATGAGAGTACGCAGGTACAGACAGAGAGAAGGAAGAAGTAAGATGTTCCCCGACAAACTAAGCCTATATCAGCAAAACTAGGGGCTGAATCTAATCAGCCCTAACTATAAGCTTTATCAAAAAGGAAGGTCTTAAGCGCACTCTTAAAAACGGATAGGGTGTCTGCCGCCCGAACACAAACTGTGTTCATATTCTTTTTGTTCATTGAGACCTACATGTGATGTGATGCTTACATTTATGTAACCCTCCTGTTATCCTCAGATTTACTTTACACCCTTTATCCTCTAGGGTCAATTTGACACCAGTAGTTTAAAACTCAAGACAATGATCATATTCCACATTTTAACCAACATGTATAACATGAATATTTGAACTGCAAACTTTTGAACTAACTTGATGGAGAATGATCTGTCGCCATGCCAACGGCATTTGATGACATCCCATAATACGCTTAGATGCGTAGATCGCTGCATCGTTACCAAACCTGTGAAGTTTTGGGCCGTTTGGAGCATTTTCACTGAAGTTATGAGAAAATCGTGTTTCATGGCGAGCATTGTGTTGCCATGGCAACGGCATTTGAAGAAATCTCAAAACTGTCCCGTAGTTGTCTTCACGGCTGAACTGTTAGCACACATGTGAAGTTTGAGCACTTTTTGAACATTTTCATAGGAATTATAGCGACATCATCTTTTATGGCGAGGGATATGCCATGGAAACGGCATATGATGAAACCCCATAATTGACGTAGAGCTGTTGAGGGCAGGACCGTTAACCATTTTCTGAAGTGTGGTGCTGTTTTGACCCTTTTCATGGGCGTTACGACAACATCGTATTTTATGGCGAGGGATGCGTTTCCATGGAAACGTCATATGGTAAGATGTCAGATTTGACGTAGAGCTGTTGAGGCATGGAGACGGTGATATACAGGTGTAGATTGTGGGACGACCGGACCGTGTCCATTGGAGCTACAGCGACATCGTGTTTTATGGCGAGGGTTATGCGTTTCCATGGAAACTGCATATGATGACACCCCATAATTGACATAGAACTGTTGAGGGCAGGACCATTAACCATTATCTGAAGTCTGCTGAGCATGTCAGTTGGAGTTATGACATCATCGTGTTCCATGACACAGGTGTTTATATTTGAGCTAACGACGTGTCCAGAGATCAAAGGTTTCCATGGTGATGGGCAGTAATCAGTGAGAGGAGAGCATTTTCATTGTTCTGAATGAGAGATAAACCTCTTACATGTGAACGTTTTGTTGAAGAACCGTAACAGATATCGGTGAAATTTCAAAGCGTGAAGCATGTCAAGGAACTTGAGCATCTGAAGTGTACTTTTTGTGTACTTCCGGGTTAATAATGTGGCCTTTTTGGCAGATTGACTAAAGGTGTGCGGCTGCTGTGGTGGGGAAAGATGAGGCTGAACTTACAATGGGGTTTACTGTAATGGAGACATGTTGAAAGTTTGTGTCACTTCATGCCCTCAAGAGGTATTTTGTTTAATTATTTTTGCTTATTTTTTTTTTAATTTTTCGAGATACAAGATGTTTTCCTACGTTTCTCATGAAACATTATGTCTCAGGAATGTAGGGTTTGGGAATTATGGCAGGTTTAAAAGAAAATATGAAGGGAGCTAGCTGTGACATCACGCACTCTGAAGAAGGCCTCTTTACCAAGGTCTGAACAATGTTTTATCTCTAAAAGTACGAATCAGATTTAAAAGTTGTGTTACACGAATAATGTCAGAAAGATGTGTAACATTTTAAAGTTGGAATGAGGTTTCTGAGTGAAAGTATGAAGGAACAGTTAGCAGTTGAAGTCGCATGAAGATTGTTCAAGTCTGAAGATTTTCTCCATTGACTTCAATGGTTAAACATTTGATGAATTATGGGATATATCTCTGGAATTATGAAAGTTATGAATGACAAGAGTAATAGCCATCGATTCCCGACCGAGCTGAACGTTTTGATGTTCGAACGGAGTTTCTGCGATGTGGAATGTGGGAGAAGAAGAGGTGCAAAATAACCCGGCGGAATAATAATGAATTTCGTGCTGTATCTCTTAAATTAGAGATATAGAGGTGATTGTAGCTGTAGCTTCCACTGTTGCCAAGATGTCAGTGTCTGTTTGGTTTAGGTGTCAATGGGAAAGAAAAACACACACCAAATGTTCTCAGGAAAGCAAATAGTAACAGATATTATTCTTTGCAGGGCTGATGTCTCTCCAAGATAAAGAAACACATGCAAAAGACATCCATCCATCCATCCATCTTCTCCCGCTTATCCGTGGTCGGGTCGCGGGGGTAGCAGTTCCAGCAGAGAGCCCCAAACTTTCTTTTCCCTGGCGACATCAACCAGCTCTGACTGGGGGATCCCAAGGCGCTCCCAGGCCAGCGAAGAGATATAATCCCTCCACCTGGTCCTAGGTCTACCCCTTGGTCTCTTCCCAGCTGGACGTGCCTGGAACACCTCCCTAGGGAGGCGCCCAGGTGGCATCCTAACTAGGTGCCCGAACCACCTCAACTGGCTTCTTTCGACGCGAAGGAGGAGCGGCTCAACTCCGAGTCCCTCCCTGATGACCGAACTTCTCACCTTATCTCTAAGGGAGACACCAGCCACCCGGCGGAGGAAACCCATCTCGGCCGCTTGTATCCGCGATCTCGTTCTTTCGGTCATGACCCATCCTTCATGACCATAGGTGAGGGTAGGAACGAAAATGGCCCGGTAGACAGAGAGCTTTGCCTTCCGGCTCAGCTCCCTTTTCGTCACAACGGTGCGGTAAAGCGACTGCAATACCGCTCCCGCTGCTCCGATTCTCCGGCCCATCTCACGCTCCATTGATCCCTCACTCGAGAACAAGACCCCGAGATACTTGAACTCCTTCACTTGGGGTAAGGACTCATTCCCTACTTGGAGTGGACAGTCCATCGGTTTCCTGCTGAGAACCATGGCCTCAGATTTGGAGGTGCTGATCCTCATCCCAGCCGCTTCACACTCGGTTGCGAACCGATCCAGTGAGTGCTGAAGGTCGCAGACCGATGAAGCCATCAGAACCACATCATCTGCAAAAAGCAGTGGTGCAATCCTTAGTCCACCGAACTGCAGACCCCCCCCCCCCACGACTACGCCTCGAAATCCGATCCATGTATATTACAAACAGGATTGGTGACAAAGCGCAGCCCTGGCGGAGGCCAACCCTCACCGGAAATGGGTCCGACTTACTGCCGAGGACCCGGACACAGCTCTCGCTTTGGGAGTACAGAGATTGGATGGCCCTGAGTAGAGACCCCCTCACCCCATACTCCCGCAGCACCTCCCACAGTAACTCCCTGGGAACCCGGTCATACGCCTTCTCCAAGTCTACAAAACACATGTAGACCGGATAAGCGTACTCCCAGGCCCCCTCCAGGATCCTTGCGAGAGTAAAAAGCTGATCCGTCGTTCCACGACCAGGACGGAATCCGCATTGTTCCTCCTCAATCTGAGGTTCGACAATCGGCCTGGGAAAGTTTACTCCAAGGTACTCGAAAGGAGGGTCAGGCCGATTGTCGAACCTGCAAAAGACATGCAAAAGATAAAAGCCTAGTAATGCAATCAACAGCAGTTTGTATTAGTTGATTATTTTACTGCCATTTTTACATCACACAAATATCATTGAAATCAATGAACCTGTCTAACGTTGGGGAAAGTCCTGGGGCATTGTGGGAATTTTGTTGGCTTTTGTATTAACTGGCAGCAGGTGTGTTGATTACACTGGATGATACCAGTGGTGTAAAGTAACTAAGTGGATTTACTCAAGTACTAAGTACAATGTTGAGGTACTTGTACTATACTTGCTTGTATAGCACTCTGAGCACCAGGAAAAGCGCTGTATAAATAACATGTATTATTGTTATTATTATTACTTGAGTATTTCAATGTATTGCTACTTTGTACTTCTACTCCACTACAATTCAGAAGGTAAATCGTGTACTTTTTCTCCACAACATTAATTTAATAGCTTTAGTTACTTAACAGATTTGGATAAATAATGTGAATATAATCAACTCTTAAATCAAACTTAAATTCACAAGCTACCCTGCAGTATACAAAGTGATTAAAACTATTATTCTGAAAATTGAACAATCTGCATAATGAATACTTTTACTTTAGGTACTTAAAGTATATGTTGATGCTAATACTTTTGCACTTTTCCCTGAGTAACATTTTGAATGCAGGACTTTTACTTTAACAGAATATTCATAAACTGTGGTACATTTACTTTTACCTGAGTACAAGATCTGAGTACTTCTACCTCTGGAAGATACTGAAGGATTTGTGTGTGTTGGGATCTGTCTCACAACATGATGAATGATGTGACAATGATCTGAATGAGGTTACTACTGTCCTCTAGTGGCGGGTTGAGGTGTCAATTAGGTTAGGTTTTGACTTTTGTATTTCCATTGTTGCTAATTTATATTCATACGTATACTTCTCAAACACATTTCAGAGGGGAATAATCATAGACTGTACTTCTAACTGAAAGCTTTAGTTACTTTGCTCCCACATCCCCAATTAAAGTATTTTTACTTGATACTTCCATTGGGGATGTTGTCCTTTTTTAACTGTACTACATCTATTCGAAAGCTTTTGTGACTATTTAATTACTTATAAATATTTAACATACAAAATGTCATAATACTATATGAATATGGTGCATTATTCGAAATCTAACTACACAACAACAGGTACATTCATTCATCAGCAATAATTATCTAATAATATAATGTTTAATAGTCAGTCACACAATATTTTCCCTGCTTAAAGACTCCACTTGCACTTTAGGTACACTTTACCCTTTCATACTTAGACTGACATGCTTAGGCAGGACTTCTATCTTACTGTGATATTGCACATTAACTTATGTAAAGGATCCAATTTTTTTACAATAACATGTGTTGAAATGTGGTCAAATTTACACATTTTAATCGCAAAGAGTCTCATATGCCTCAGAGTTTTCTGATGACATCTTTTATTTTTTGCGTATGCAGATAAACAGGCACTACAGTTTGGAAATAACAGCACTATGCTAAGAAAAGAAAGATAAAGCCTTCTAAAAGTTCCCCTCAACATTGCAGATGAATGTTTTCAGACAGAAAAGAGAGAAGCATTTATGTTTTTTTAAATATGATTTACGGTTATTCAGTGTATCACAGGAGTGTCACAGTGGATGCAGCAGTTGTAGCTTTTACAGTACACTTGTCAAGAGTCCCATACATTGAAAATACACGTTTTAAACCTTTAAAGTTTAAACTCATCTTCAGTCATCACGAAGAAGTCCTGCGTGTTGTGTCGGTGTGTAAACTGAGCCGGAGTACAGCTGTCAGATTCAGTCGAGGCGAGTTCACTTTGTTTAACATGATGGTTGAGAGTCTCTGCAGTTGTCGGGTGGTAGATTTTGATAAGGCAATGTTGATTTCACCCCCCAGTGCTTACAAAGAGCAACATTTTTTTTTTTTTAAAGCACACAGAAGCACAGACAGAGTACAAGAGACATTGCCCTACTGGATCTTTTAAAAGTGAACTTCTCTGTTAGAGCAATAAAAGGCCACTGTCTCATCAATATTTCAGACACAGATCCTCTTTCTGCTCTTTTGTGCAGCCTTTTCTGTCTGCGTCAGTAAAACTACACCAACATTACTCATCGACATCGGTGTAGTTTACACCAACACCTGTGGTTACCCGGAGCAACGAACCAATCAACATGCACTTCTACTCTTAGTTTGATTTTTTGATTAAAACAAAATAAGCAATAAAGACGTGTACATTTGGTACACACTGAAATAGACCAATCATGTCCGACTATGTTATGCAATGCAAATCAATGGCATCATTGTCATCTGATAAGGGTTTTAATTCCATCAAGACACTGTGAATAATTTGGTGGAAACAAATTGAGGCCATGCACTGGATCAGTCCAGACCAGAGCGGTTAACAGTGTGTGGGATCAGCATGCACACAATCAGAGAGACAGGAGCTGGAAGCTGATAATGCCAAGTCACTAACATTCACTCATAGTAAACAATTAGCTGCAGCAGTCGATTGGAGATGAATAAATAAATCCTAGGATGTGAAATGAAGTTGTTTCCAGGCAGGTTTGTTCAGTGCGCATGGGGTTATTATGAGTCCATTTGTGCATCAAGACAAAACAGGAGGACACACAGAATGAAATGTGATAGTTCTAACAGTATCAGTGACAGCGGAGGGAAGTGTAAACAACTCATTTTTCCATTTCAAAGAGAAGCTCTGCTCAGTGAATGTGTGTGTTTGTTATACTGATGATGAGCTGTCTATTATCTCGGTCCATAATGCTAATTCAGTGTCATGCTATGGAGAGCAGCAGGAAAACAACGACATGTATTAAAGGAATAGTTTTAAATATACTTATTCTGCTTATTCAGCCGAGAATAAGATGAGACGATCAGTACTACTTTCATGTTTGTGCACTACATGTGAAGCCATAGCTAGTTAGCTTAGCATGGCATAAAGACGTTAAGCATGAGGAAGTCAGCTAGACTAGACTGGTTTTTAAGATAAGATAAGATGTACTTTATTGATCCCAATTTGGGACATTTTTTGAAACTTCCTAAATAGAATTGTGTTTTTCGTTTGTTTAATTTGTACAAAAAAGTGACCAGTTGTGGTTTAATGGAGGGGGGGGGTTTGTGCTAAATATATTTTTTGGCCAGACGCAATGATTCCTTAAACTGCTGTTTATCGATTATTCACAATTTTGTATAGGTTAACGCAGCTGAAACTGCAAGCCTAACACTCTCTGGAGTACATTTTCAATTGTTAACTTTTGAGCTTTACAGGAGGTGGTAGGTATTTTTGGTTTCTTTCAAACAAAGCAAGGTTAGCTGTTTTAGTCTTTATGCTAGGCTAAGCTAATCTGGCCCTGGATGTAGCTTCACTTCACAAACATGAAAGTAGTATCAATCAACTTCTCAGAAGGAAAGCAAATAAGTAAATACCCCAAAACTATTCCTTTAATTTTAAACGTGTACATATTTCACAGAGAGGAAAAAACACTGTATTCAATGAGAAAAAACTGTACAAGCATCCAGACTGTAAAAAAAATATATATACATGAAATGCACAATGCATAGCTCAGGCTATCCAGGCACGACTGACGATACTGTGTCAGTGTCAAGATGAGAGAACACACTGTGTAGCATGTTAGCATCACAACTGAAATCAAACACAGCTACACAGAAAAGAGACTGAAATACTTTTGCTTCAGGTGCAGTATCAGGATGATGATTTAGTTTCATGATCTGGATGATGATTTAGTAAAGTCTTTCGCTGTGATGAGATGAAGACGGCTCTCTACGCCCAACGTGAAAAGGAAGCTTTGCCCTCAAGTCTCTGGCAATGTGCAGTTATGACTGGACGGTTCAGTCTGGGTTTTGCCCTCCAGCAGCTACATCGGCTCCACGTAATTGGCCGGGTAAAGACCCAGCTGGCCGCTCTCTAGGCGACCTTTACACCAACCCTGCTCGTCCTCGTCTTCAAGCTTAATCAGCTCGTCCCCTTTATCATAGGAGAGGCGACAGAAATAAACAACAACAAGAGATTATGTGACTTCAGTCAATGTTAATCATAGCAGTCAACAAGAATATAAAGTGATATTCCACCAAAAATACTGTCTGTGAGTGTCTGATTTTGTACAAAGTGCTTTGAAAGGAATAGTTTGGCATATGGGGAAATATGCTGAACAGTTTTATTTAGGAGGAATAGATGACTTTCATATCTATCTATTTCATGTTAAGCTTCATTCGGTAGCGGCTTAGCTTAGCATAAATACTGGAAATGTGATTGAGAGCCAATCCTCTATTGAAATGCAAACCTAGTTCATAGGGCATTGGTGTTATACAGAACCTTGTGCTACCAAGACGACTACAGATACTCTTAAGATTTGTCTTGTCCTTCGTTTGACTTTATGAAACATAAAGACAGTATGGCAGCAGGAACAATTCTTGACAATCTTAGGTTCGTTTGAAAATCTTTGCTAGCTTGAGTTGCAGGGATTCACTGTTTTCTAGATTCATCTTTCTATGTAAAACGGAACCCTCACCTGCTCTGAAGCTGAGCTCGTCCTGCTCTTGTCCGTCGTAGTCGTACAGCGCTCTCACTCTCACGCCTTTCACCGCGTCCTCTTCGAAGGGGTTCGCTCCTCCGTTGGTGTCGTTGCCCGAGTCTGGGGCGGTCTGATCCTCGTCCGACCACTCTGTGGAGGCCATGTACGCCTGGTTCTTCTCGTAGCTGCTCACACTGAAACATTTCAGAAGAACATTGATGCTCAGTTTCAACAGCAACATCGATCAATGTCAGGAAGTCAAAATGCTACCTCTGCTGCGACTGCAACTGTGTCTGTTTTACTCTGTTGAAGTGTGTGCAGTCAGTGTTTTTCCTTTACTTAATACATTTTTAAATAAATATTCCTGCAAAACCATTACAGTACTTTCGTTGTACTGTGTTGTGGTTAGAAGATGAATAAAATACTATGCAAAGACAGTGTGGTGATGGACAATCTCTCTCGGAATTGGGAATATTGCAAACATCTGCTAAATAAAATGAAGAATATTACTAAAATGGTGTTTAATCTTACCTCCCCCGGTCTTCAGCTTGAGCGTGGTTGACTGCTGTTGTGACGTGGGTCAGCATGACGCCGTCGCTGCTTTTCTTCAACTTTTCTTTCTTTGAAATGTTATGGGTAAGGTCGGGGTTGTATTCCTGAAAAAAACAAGAGACAGCATATTTAGCTTTGGATGTTTGCACTGCACAGGAAATAGTCTTTAAATCCAGGTAGCACTCAGTGTGTCACGTTTAATTATTATATATTTTGAGTCACATCTATCAATATAATGCTCCCTGACAATACCATCCATCCATCTTCTACCGCTTATCCGGTGTCGGGTCGCGGAGGTAGCACTTCCAGCTGAGGGCCCCACACTTCCCTCCTTATGGCAGCCTTACCAGGAGCCCGAACCAGTGATGGACCCGTGGATTGAGAGCCTTGCCTTCTGGCACTTATCAATACGTTGCTCCATAACTTTACCCAATACATTTTTACACATTTTTGGAAAATGGTCGGCTCCCACTTTACTTAATGTTATCTCCATTATGTGTTTGTAAGCAGCATTTCAGAAAAATCTAAATTAAACTTGTTTGAAAGGTGGAGCCTGGGCAAAGGAAGAACCTATTCAGTTTTGTAGTGGATCTGAATCACAATTCGGAGACACGTTTTATTTTTGACTAATGAAAAGGCCTTCACAAGAGTCTGCCACCACATAACATACACTTGAATTAAATATACAAGATGTTGGATTACATTTTTATTAGTTAAATTAAGACAAAGCCAGGCTAAATGTTTCCCCTTTCTCCCTCTCTTTATGCTATGTTAAGCTTTCTGACTAGCTTTAGCATCATAGTAAGGATACACACATGAAGGTTTTATACATTTTCTTATCTAACTCTGAGCAAGGATCTAAAAGGGTATGTCCCATAATGTCATACTATTCCTTTCCTACTGTTTAAAGCATAACACTGCAGGGCCCATAGTGATGATGCCTTATTGGTCTTGTGTCTCTACCTCAAACTGTGGCCAGTTCATATGCATGCCGGGGCCGTGAGTGTTGCTGAACCACTTCAGATCTTCCTGCGGGCTGGACAATGTGATAGTGCGTTCAAGTTCTTCGTACACTGCGGCATAGCTGTGAAGATGATAGTGAGGATTTAGTACATGTAAAGGATTATCTGATTTCTCGTCTTTTAAACAGTTTTATAAACATTTCAAAACCTTTCGTCTTCTGTGAGGTTGAGGTGGCGCTTGACGTCCAACAGCACCTCCCTGAGGAAGCTGAGCCTCTTCTCCTCAAACTGCTGGGACTGATCGAACACCAGCTCCATGTTCTCCATGTACTGCGGAGTGCACTTACTCAGCTCATCCAGAGCCTTCTCATACTTCTCCTTGGCCTAGGTGGAAACACACACACACAAAATATACACTTAACAGAAATAAATGATATTTGACGAGATCTCACTGATCTGGGGACAACACAAGCTTGTCCAGTGGTCAATGCTAACAACCTTCCAAGTGTCATAAACGGGTTTTCAAAGCATAAGAAAGAATCTAGTGTGAAGGTCAAGGGATTTCAATGGGACCGGAGCCACTTAGGCAAGAGGGAAGCTAATGTTGGAGTAGTGATGGAAAGGGGGAGGTGTAGTATTCAGTCACACATTAATAATGCTACACTGGACACAGCTGTGTTGCCTTTATAACACTCGGCCCAGAGAAACCAGCTCTACATCTTAAAATAGCCTGTGAGTGGATTTTGGCTTAATTGTAGAAAACAGCTCCTGCATAAGCACCGATAGTCGATGCTCTCACCTTCTGTGAGTCCTGTTTGCATTTTTCCAGTTTCTCCGAGAGTTTCTTCTGCTGGTCAGCGGCCGCTGAGGCCTCTCCCTTACTGTTGGCCTCTCTGGTGGACGCCAGCTTCTCCTCTTTGCAGGCCATGTGGTAGGACTTCTTGGCAGCCTCGAGCTAAAATAACAAGATGATACAAACAAATATAACCTTTTTTTGCACCGAAGTGTTTGAGTAAATCTACACATTTCACAAATACTGTAGACAAAAGCATAAGATCAGATAGAAAAATCCTTTATTGGTTTTTGCAGTGTTACTGTACACCAGTGATTGGGATAGTAAAAATAACAAGAACAGTCACTCAAATTAAACTTAAAGGTGGGGTAGGTCATTTTGGAGAAACCAGCTCGATTGCACTAGAATTTGAAAATACACAGCCGGAACAAATCTGCCACTTTCTTACAGAGCCCCTCCTCCAACACACACGAACACGCACATGACCAATGAGGGCACGAGATAAGTTTGTGCACAGATGGAAGGCTGACAGGCAGGTAGGCCATCCAATCATTTTAACGGCTAAAATGATTGGTTGTACTTTTTACAGTACGGCTTCCACAGATGACATTTTTTTATGGATTTTTTGTCAAAGCACTTAAGATATTCATTGCTATCGGGATGTTAAGAGCATTCCATGGAATATAACAAAAAGTGTATCTCGAGCCGGTTTCTCAAACTTACCCACCCCACCTTTAAGAAAGACATAAGTACACAGATTGACTACAAATCCCATTGCTAGTTAGAAAAAAGTAATGCTGCAGCCAAAGATGATTTCAGAAGTGAATAATCAATGCTCATCATAATTTCCTTAAGCCAAAGTTTAAGATATTAAATTGTTTGATCTCCCCAATTAATTGTCCAAAATCTACCAATATTCAGTACGATATCACATAAAACAAAGGAAGGCAGCAAATACTTCAAACTTAAAGCTGAGTTGATAAAAGCACACTTCCTCACCTCTTTTAGCTTTTTGGCCCAGGGTTTCTGGGCCTTCTTGAAGCCCTCGTCCGCCTCTTTGGTTTCCTTGAATCCGCCCATCATCTGTTTGTGGTACAAGTCTTTCTGCCAGTTCTTCACTTTCTCAAAGTCCTCGTTGATCAGGCTGTTTTTCACTTCCTGGTGAAGCTCGCTCACCTTCTCTGCCTCTGTCATCATCCCAAACCAAGCTCGCTCTACTGTGCCGTACTGAGGCCCTGGTGGAGGGAGGAAAGGGAGTAAGTCAGGTATAGTGTAATATAAAATGCGAAATGTGTGTCCTTAAAAAATACCTGCTAATTAATATGACACATCGCGTACCTTTGTCTACCAGCTGTCTCCATCTCTTGGACCACTCGGTCAGTTGCTGTGCGTAGCCTTTCTCGATTTTGGCACGCTCCTGGATGCAGTTCATCAGGTCATTGCAGAGCCGGTGACCATCGTCGATCCGCTTCACTGCACGTTTGTAGTTCCCAACCTTACATTTAAAAAAATTAAGTTACTTCTATTGCTTCTATTAAAGTCATAACACACTTTGAAATTTGGGACATGAGCTTAGTTGCTTTCTTGGTTAGTTTAATAGAGTATCTGTAGTACCACATCTGGATGAATAGCTTAGCTTAGGTTAGCATAAAGACTAGCATGATGACCTAAGTTAATATCAATCAATCGATTGAATTGTATCTACATTGCATTCTATCACAAATTACACATTGTCTCTATTGGTTTCCATTAGAAATCTTAAGAGTTGCTTGAGAGCAGGTTTTTTAACTAAGCTACTTCCCCTGACTTTAGGTCTTTGTGCTAAGCTAATGAGCTCCTAGCTTCTTCTCCTTCAACTCTTATCAAACGAGCTGCGTTTCTTAAATGTAAAAATGTTCCTGTGACTGCTGTTTCATCACTTTCTTGTTAAAGAAGAGCACATTACCTGAGTTTCCACTCTTTTATACATCTGAATACAGATATGCACAAATATGAAGAAACTAACAGGTAGTGAAAAGGCTAACAGGTAGTCCAGTGCAAGGGAGCAGTTGGGGGTTCGGTGCCTTGCTCAAGGACACCTGCCCAGGAGGTATCTCCACTAAGTCATTTTTGGTCTAATTTGGAATGAATGGAGACTTGAACCGGCCTCTCAGTTTCGAAGCCAAGTCCCTACAGCCTGAGCTACTGCCGCACCAGGATAGACTTTAAGGTTTGGATTAGTGAAGTGGAGATCGACTTGTATGCTCATCTTTTAAATCCTTCTGCCGCTTTAAAAATGACGCTGTGACAGAGATTTCCAATGCCACCTTGTGTCTCGCTATTACAACAAAGTGTCAATTGCATGGCAATGGAAAACTGTTGGATCACTGTGTGAGGTGCTGCCTTTAAAAGGCACTCAGCCTGCAGGTGCTGCATTTAGGCAGGAAGGGACAGCAGGGAAGAGACTGCTGTGTGAGCGACTTATGAGATGAAGGGAGGGGGGCATTAATGTTGCATCATTTACAACTCTCCGTGGTCACAGGAGCAGCAAGCTATTATCTTTGCCCAGAGACAGAGCGAGAAAGACTCAAAGAGAGGGAGGCTCCAAGCCCACATTACGGCATTCATTTCACACTTTAAAAGAGAACATATGTCTGCTTCTTTGCTGAATGCATAAATGGTGTTCACCTATACCGCACCCTGTACATGACACTCAACAAATATGATGCGTGGAGTAAATGAAAGCAGCCGGTCAGAATAACGTGTGTATTCCCCCCCAGCCCCTGCGCTTCAGTGGAGTCAGCGATCAGCAGCACTGCAGCAGCGGTGATGTAGTGACTGTCTGCTGCTCACAGACACCTCTGCTGCTCAGCTGATTGCTGGTCGCAGAGACGTGACGAGGATAAAACACGACCGAGCCCGGGAGGAAATGGATTATGAAACTTTGAACCTGTGAAGTGATGACACATATTTTCTGTCTCGAGTACTCACTGAAACACGTCATTCATCTTACATAGTGTCTCAACATGAAGCTGAATGATAGATGGATTGAGTCAATATTATGTGATTGAGTCAATATTGTCTGTAGCTTAATCAAATGCTGTCCTGTTTGCTCACTGGGAGTCAGCTCTCATTTATAATTAATGGACTTGTGGGAACTTATTGCTCAAATAACTGAGGACTGTTTGTTCTCAGGGAAGGTTGTTGTTGATGTAAACACAGAGGAGAAACTTGACATAGTGTCATCAAGAGCTAAACAATACATACATTATTAAATGGGTTAATTATTAATAATCTGCCACCATATCAATAAAGTATCAGTTATTATACAAGCAAACATGTCAACTTCAGCCCCAGATTCTTCGTTGCTGCTTTTATTTGTAAAATGTGAATATAATCTGGATATTTTGGGCTTATTATTATATATTAAGAGACTTTAGGAACGAGTTTTCTATATTTTACGACTGCATAATCGATTCATTAAGAAAACAAACACTGAAATTATTCAATATTAAAAAATGATGTTTTTTTGCAGCCCTATTCTCATCAGAGCTCTTGCTGGTTTGTTTGTTGTAAAGGTTTTAATTGTTCCCCTAAGCGTCAGAAATAATAAGGTGCAAAGGGCGAAAAACTGCCCTTTGATTGATTTAAGGTATATTTTCCGCCCTTGTCGCTCTTATTCTCAGCTGCATAACAGAGGATTTAGCATGCTCGGTAGGGTTGGGAACCGAAACTCGGATACAGATGAGAACCGATAAGAAAATGCCTGGTACCGGGTACCCATACAAAATACACAATATCGGTTCTGCTTAACGGTTCCTAAACGCGGTAGACCCTGTATTCCAGCGGGTCCGTCTGCGCCGCGGCGACCCGGTGGAATACAGCCAGGGTAAGGGCGGACTGGCCATCAGTGTGTGTGTTCTGGAGAATCACAGAACGGCCGGTCGTCAGCGGGCCGTTGACGGCCGGCTCGGTACGCTCACGGCCGGCACCGCCCTTCATTTTTTTAAACGGCATCATGTAAGTTGCGCTGACAGGCGACAGAGGTCCACCGTTTCCCCGCAGCGAGGCTTCCCCCGCCCTCCCGTAGACAGTTCACGAGCTCAGTCACTTCATAACACCAAAGATGGATCGCGGTAAACGCTCTAAAGTGATGCTCCACTAAAAAAGAAAAAGACAAGGCACAGTGTAATGCCTGTTGCTTGCCACAGGCATAGCTGAGTTAAAATAAAGCTATAGTGCAATACATTTGTATTGCATGTATATTTTTTATTTGTAAAAATGTCAGTTAAAGCTTAAAAAAAATAAAGATATTTTTGTTATCTAAACGTTTGACCTCTTTCTTTTACAATTTTGGAATCGAAACGGGGAATCGATAAGAACCGAAATCGATAAGCAGAACCGGAATCGGAATCGATACATTTCAAACGATACCCATCCCTACTTGCTCGGTCACTCCATTATGCAATAATTGCACTAAAAGTTTTGTCATTATTATGAAAACTGCAACAGATCTGTGCTGGCTCAGAAATCACCAAGTGATCGATCACTATTGATATATTATTTGTAGATTTGTTGAATTGAGTGTTTATGTGTGCCTCTGTGACTTGTGGCAGTTGATGAATGAGATGTTTCCTCTCCCCTCCCAGGTTCGGTGAGAGCTCATCACTAAGCACGCAGTGTCAGTTCCCACTTAAGTTTAATCTGTCAGAGACTGTTCCACGCTGTCTCACCTCCCAGAAACTGTCCGTGGTCTCCTCCAGGCTGGCGGACTCGTCGTAGGCTCCAGACATGGTCTCCAGATTTGGCAGGATGGCTTCAGGCGGTGTGGGTCTGCAGAGTTACGCTCCTCATGCACTGTGAGGGAGGACGAGCACAGAGGGTGTTAATGATAAATATGGTTATGAGCTCCAAAGACTGATGCTACTTAATGTGGCTCTGGCTCCATTCAATTAATAATGTCACTGGTACTGGATGTGTCTTTTGTACATTTCTATTTCTATTCTCTAATATTTTATGGATGTGATAATTACATTTAAAAACGTTAGGATTAAACGCTTATTCTTGCAGTTTATGTGATCACAACACCATAGAATGAATCTATATTGTTCAGGCTCTTTTAATACTCACTAACGTTGTGTCGTGGATGTCAAAGTGGAGAGAAAATGATTATGTAAATGAAGAAAAAAAGGGCAGCACACATGAAAGATTACTATCCACGCAGCTTTATAACAAACAGAGCTTCCTTTTCAAAGAACAAAAGAGAGTGTGACGATGGTCGCTGACAGAGGAATTACATATTCATGGCGCAGATGAAATGGATGCAGGTTGGAAGCCAGTCTATGAAATAAAGTCTTAGGCTGACAATAAAAGATTGTTTCAATTATGTGCGATTGTTTTACGATGCCTATAAAATGTCCAAACGTTTTTTTAAATGCATGTCACAAACTCCTAGAGCAAAAGACATCTTTAAATCGTCCGTCAAACAGAAGGCTATTTGGTTTACAATGGTTAAACATGTGCGAGCAAAACCTTCTCAAAATGGAGCTGGAACGAAGGATTCTCTGGTATGTTTAATAGGAAACATGGACTCAAACGATTCATTCATTCATCAATCAATTATTCATTTATTTCAAGGAACACATCAACTAATCCATAAATGGTTTCAGCTTGTGGATCATTCATTACAAATAAATGCCCCTTATAATACTCGCAAGCCACAGCTTACCTCTTCAAATTGCTATTTGTATTTGAACAGCAATCTAAAATAACCAATAACTTTCAATAAACAGAGATAAGTATTTTTGATTGACTGAATTTCTGTCGTGTCAATCCAACTGTTGACATTTACAACTTTGCAAACAGATACTGCAGATAACACGGCTGAATGAGATAATGCACCTTTGTACAGAGTCCAATCTAAAGGTGACAAATCATTGATTACTATCTGTGTTTATTAAAAGCTCATCACCTGCGCATTTTAATGTACGCAATACTTTCCACACTGATATCAGTTAGGGACTTAAAACACTACAATTACCCTCATACCCTGGTCCTCTACTTTCCTGAGATGACTTGTCGATACATGTAATGACTGGCTAATGACTATCAGTGGTTTCTTTAAGATCTCTGAAACCTAATTGCAAAATAATCTTCCCCCATTGAGTCAACTAACATTGTCCAAAGGCCTCACTGGGACAAATGATGCTGCTCCAGAACTTAAAGTAATAACTGATCAAATAACGCATATTAAAGATTGCATGTGATATTTACAATTAAGAGCACAACATGAGAGGGGGATCTATGTATCAATCCTACTGGGAGATGACACAAGGGTCCATGGGGTTCTTGTTGGAAAGGTCGGTCCAACAAGAACCAAGACACACAAAAAATCACAGATAAGCAAAATGAAATGCAAAAAAAACTAAAAAAGCCACAAAAAAAGCAGCAAAACGACCACAAACTAAAATGCATAACAACAACAGAGAGACACAAATGACCACTAAGTAACCTAAGCTTTGGTCTCAGAGGCCGAGTTTCTCAAATTCTGTCCATGTTAGCGTCTTTATACACTGATTATAATAAGAAAAGCCATAACACAGAATAAAGATGCAGTGACTAATGACGTTTCAATGACTGCAGACTGTCAGCATGAGTGAAGACACAGGCTGTTTCTCAATGTCGAGTATACCTGCTGCAGAGCAACTATTTCAAGTATACTACGTCAGAGTGGCGCAGAATGCTGGGCATTTAACATGCATTTAAACAGTCCTTCGGCGCCACTCGATGACGTAGTATACTTGAAATAGTTGCTCTGCAGCAGGTTTACTCGCGGTTGAGAAACGGCCACAGACTGAACATTATCCTGATGCTGCTGCAGCCTCATCAGAGCGCGCCTCACCTCCACATGTTCAGGTTAGGGCTGCTTGATTATGGCAAAAATCATAATCTCGATTATTTGGGTCAATAATTGATATCTCGATTATTAAAAACGATTATCCATTTACTTTGAAAACATCCATTTATTGAAAAAAGGGTTAGTAGACAGTATGTTTTAAACAGTTGATTACCCTGAACTTTAAGTATAATTCAACTGAAAAAACAATTTTTTTTTTTTTTTCAAATAAAAACTAAATAAAATAATAATAGTAATTGTTTTATTTCGATTATGTTGTTTTACACACATTCACACAGCATGCTGAAATCATGCTGGGCTCTAAGTAAGACACAGTTAGCCACAGGCAACGAGTAAGGCTTCATAAAAGCCGAATCACAGCGAACCTCGTTATTTTTATGATATATTATCGTTGTCTACAATTCCTGACCATAAACTCTTTTTGGTAGATCAAACAAAATAACATAAGCAATAAAAAAGGCTAAACGTTTTTTTTTTTTTTTTTTAAGGGGATATAGAAGAAAACTTAATTTTGAAATGCTACTATCATTCTTTTTTGTTATTGTTTCCTTTTGTGTGTTGCAGATATCTGCACAGGGATCTTCTTTGGAAGACAACAGATATCTTTCCTCAAATATATGTGTTTTTTAGCAGGAATCTGTGTTTCCTGTATCTTGACAACAAAGGTGTTGAAGGTTAGCATGACCCATAGTTCTAATGAGAAGAAGGCCCAATGTGAACAATACTAGATTTGAAGTCTTGGATATCAGAGCTTCCCACCTGCACAAGGGCTCTCCATGTTCTTTAGACAATCCTCAATTTCAACTTGACTTCTTTTATTACAAAATAATGGAGATGCAAGATGCATTACACAGAATAGGAAGTAGGATATGTATGCAAGCCGGGGGGCAGGAGCTCCAAACAAATACACACACGCACCAACAAACAGAACAGCAGACCAAGATAGAATGCAAAGTGAGGATGCAAATGAACTGGATGAGAAATATGAGATGATAAGATCAACAGGAAGAGTTATTTGACAATGCTGTTATCCGCACAGTGAAATGTCTGCAGCGACAGACGAGTTTCACCGAGCCTCCACGGGAATACAAATATCAATAACCAGGTGATACTGTGACAGCATCTGATAAGGGTTTCTGGTTCTGTGATGTTGTAATTATGAATCGATCAAGATATGTGAGGCCATTTTCTAAATGCTGAGAATGAGTCATCTAGTCTCTGATGCCCCTTTCACACCAGCGCCTTTTCAGCTCCGGCTCGGAGCTAGAGCCTGAAAAGCGCCGGGTTTTCCTGTTCACACCGCAGCGGCGCCGGCTCTTAGCTCCGGAATCCGCTTCATTTCCAGCTCCAAAAATTGTCGGTCCAGAGGCAAGAGCTTTGGAGCTAAGAGGCGACGTCGCTTACGTCTCTCTTACGTCGAGGCGTGCAGGAAACTAAACCCACCTCCCATGGGTCGACTGTTATGCCTGCCTACAAGCAGTGTGCTTATAAACACACTTTATAAAGTCAGGCAACACTAACCAGGCTTCTTGTGATTCTGTTTATTTGTGCCTTACTTTGACCATCCGTTCACTCTTATCGATCATTGTGGAGAGAGGCAGACGTGTTGTTTTGTATTATTGCAGCTATCGGATGCAAGTAGTCAGTTTAGCTTCGGTTGCTATGCCAACATCACCCGTTTTATACCAGAAACGTTCATAACAGCGTTGTGATGCCAAACAGTGTCAATTCAGACTGACACACATTCACTTAGGCTAAGGGGAACTGGGGATAATAATAATAATAATAATAATTCCTTGCATTTATTATAGCGCTTTTTCCAAGTGCTCAAAGCGCTTTACAGATACACATTACACACATATGTTTTATACATGCAATGGTCACTGTGGACAATACCCACAGGAGCAAGTTCAGGTGAAGTGTCTTGCCCAAGGATATGCAGCAGCTGCTTGTGTGAGTCGGACAGTGAATACTTTAGAGCGGCCGCTGCAGTGTGAGCTAACCGGGAGCTAACGGGTGAGTAAACTCCCGTGGAAGAGCAGCCAGCACTGCAGCGGTCGGTAAATGCTGCAGAAACACATTAATAAACAATGAACCACGGCACTCTGGAGCAAAGCATAAGGTTGGAGAAGTCGTTATTCAATTTATTATGGCTTCGTGTGATGAAAAGCAATACGATCATCGACCCGACGCAGTTGTTGTTGTTGTTGTTGTGAGCGCCGTAATGGCTTCCGTTGGGGAGCAAATCAGCGATGTAAACGGTGACGTCATGACGCAGCAGGGGCAGCTCTGGGGCGCCAGTGGGCGGTGTGAACAGAGCGGGAGCTGAAAAGGGAAACCGGAGCTGAACCAGAAAAGCTCCCGCTCGGAGCTAGAAAGGGAAAAGCGCTGGTGTGAAAGCCGCATCAGTGGATGACAGGATTTGCATTTGATAGAGACATTTGGCGATTCTGTAAAAATGCTCATGTTATTTCCTACCTAGAGTTACGGCCCCTACACACGGCGGCGTGCGTTGCCGCTTCAGCGCTTCTGCCCATTCAGTTTGAATGGGGTGATGTCACGCCTCACCGAACTGCATTGTGGGAGCAAAACGTAGCTTTTCTCGCGGTGCTCGCTGCAAAAGTAGAGCAATGTTCTACTTTTGACGCTTCGCCCGAGGCGTCAGCCAATCGAATCATATGCCAGTACAAGCTCTAGCCAATCAAACCGCTGCTTGTGTGTCTGGGGCGGGAGATTCATGTGATTGGTTGTTGGTCTAGCTTCAGACACGCCGCCGTGTGTAGGGGCCGTTAGATAACAACATTGAAACCATTTGCTTGTCTGTACAATAAATATGAAGCCACAGCAAGCAGCGAGATAGCTTAGCGTATAGCACAAAGGCTGAAAAAGATGCCTGGTTCAAAAGTAGAGAAAAATCTGCCTAAAATTCATAAAACCAAGTTGTAGTTTTGCGCAGGTTGATGTGTCTGAATAACTTCTCCTAAATGTAAACAAATCATAACGCTTTGTCCAGTTTTTAAGCTAAGCTAAGCTGACCGACTACCAGCTGTAGCATATATATTCAACCCAAATGAATGACCAATATTCTGTGCCTGTAGTTTATGCAATCAAATCGGATAACATTTGGTTGCAAACACTGCTCAAATCACAACTTGTCTTCGTCTCAAAAGTTTATGAAACCCCAAGGGACAGTTCCAGGACAGCATTTCTTATAACGCCTATATTCATGTCTTTACTTTGACCTGACACCACCAGCTGATTAGAAATCGACAGTTAGGTATTTGTCTTATAATGAAAGAAAAAGAAAAAAAACAAAGCAAAATCTGCCAATGAAGAAATATGTGAACTAGAACCGATGGTGTGATCTTTTTCGATAGCAGGTCAGGGGGAGGGGTGGAAGCAGCATCGATATGTGGGTCAACCTTGTACCAATGGATGGAGCCACACTTGACAATGAAGGAGGATGAAATGTGAGAGGGAGGAGAAGGAAACTCCAAAATCTAGATAACTGAGAGCAAATTCCACGGGGGTCAAACCCAAAAGCTTTGAGCAAAACAAACGCCTCGGTGGGATGCAGCGTGAAGCATGGCATGAGTGTTTATCATGCTTGGTTAATCCATTAGCTACCAGTCGAGAGGGGGGCTATTGTTCATGCTAGCCCTTTGCTTGTCTCGCAGATAGTCAGATCGTAGTGTCAGAAAAAACAGCCACAGACTGGCTCCTTCCACTTTGTTAACATGGAACAGACACACACATGTTTCACAAATCTGACTGTTTATCTAGGAGTGCACTAGTTGTTCAATTTACCAGACAAACAATACCACACACAAACATTGGCAACACCCTCCAAGGTTTAGTCACCATCACATTGCGTCCTGCTTCCCTCTTCTTCTCCTCTTTCATCAATACATACTGCAGTCCAAAGATCAATGTCCTCACAAGCAAACCATGAGACATCACTGGGAATCCCCATCCCTCTCAAGCAGCCATACAGCACACACACAGAGCCGGTAGCATCAAGACGTCAAGAGAGCCCAGCACCATAACAAAGAGCGTCCACACACCCAGAGAGAGGGAGCCCCCCGCAACAAAAGCTTACCCCCAGTCCTCCATTAACAGCGGCTAAGGCTACAGCTAAGAGACACGTGGGCTCCTCCAGCAGGCAGACCCTCTCCTCCTCCTCTCCCCCTCCTGTTTGCTTATATATGTGCCTTTCTGACTGGCTGTGCCACGGAGCATCAGCGTGCAGAGCGGGAGAAGAGGAGCACTAATCTGTGATGTGAGATCTTTCTGCCCGGAAACACTGTTCAGGAACTGCGCGTGTGTGTGTGTGTGTGTGTGTGTGTGTGTGTGTGTGTGTGTGTGTGTGTGTGTGTGTGTGTGTGTGTGTGTGTGTGTGTGTGTGTGTGTGTGGGTGTGTGTGTGTGTGTGTGTGTGTGTGTGTGTGTGATTCTCGCAAGAGTGAGGGATAATCCTGTGTTGCTTTGCCTGAATGGCTGAGGCAGAGCAGCAGAGCAGAGAGCAAGAGAGAGGGAGAGACAGGGGAGGGGTGGAGGAGATGAACACTGTGGATGCTGTAGTGTGTGGATGTGAGGTGTGCAGCCTTTGGTCAAACTGCTGCTGGTCTACACATGTGAATGTCTATTAACAGAACATATTGGGTATCGTTAGTCGTTACTAAGGAGGACATTTTTTTTTTGTTAGCATTATTACGGAGGCAGGCACTTCATGGCTGAAGGGTGTAGATTTCGTAATTTCTTTATGACAGTCAACTGAAACTCTTGAAGTTCAGGGACGTCATGTTGGGCATTAGCGCAGACTAATCAGCATGTTCCATAATTTGCTGACATTTTCTAGACTAAACAGCTCATTTATTAATCAACAATATAGGTGACAGTCTGACAGATGAATGAAACAAATGAAATACATTGCAGCCTAATTCACTGCCACACAGGTCCTCAGCGTACCACATTGTTTTACAAATTAGCTTCAGTGTTCAGATGTAAACACTGGTAACAGACTCTAGAAAAGATACATTTTAGACAACATTCAAGTTAGTTTTCGCTTGGTTTAACTCAGTGTGGACATATTCTGTGAAGAAAAGAAGAGCAGACTAAAATGGCTGTAGAAGGGGAAATGATAGAACATTTCCATATTTTGCTCCAGTGATCCAGATAATATAAAAGGCTCCATTTTCAAGTCCAGTGTAACACAGGCAGGGGGGGGGGGGGGCTGGCCAACAGGAGATTATGAGAATATGAAGCAGAGCATTAGGAGGGTGGAGGAGATCCCGGGGTAGATATATACGTAAGCTGTTCTGAATGTGCCTGAAGTCCAGAGAGCAGGTCTGTGCTGTTGACATGGCAGCCATAACATGATTAATTATTACACAACTTGTCATAAAGACTCTGAAACATTTCAGCTGTTTGAAAAAATCACAAATGAAACAACTTAGCATAGATAAAGTAGTTCACATTTCCCTGCCCCTCTCTATGGCACCATTATTTTTAAACGAGACGTTATCAAAGACATCCTGTGCCTTTAAAATCCAGGAGAACAAGAGAGGGAGACATCAGAGTCTTTGATCCCCCTTGACAACCAGAATGACACAAAGTCACTGTGTGATGACCCGACTGTCACCATGAATCAGACCTCGATGACAGCAGAGAGAAGAGGGGGCGACACTGGTCAAAATCTGGAGACCATGTCTGCAATGTTATGCAGCCTGTCTGAACAGTTTTAAAGAGTGATTTCCACTATCAAGCACACACACACACACACACACACACACACACACACACACACACACACACACACACACACACACACACACACACACACACACACAACACACCACACACACACACACACACACACACACACACACACACACACACACACACACACACACACACACACAGTGCCCTCACTGCCCTCCGAGCACAGACACGTCCAGCTCGGTGAGATCTTTGGCCACATTATTCAAATGCAGCACTTTGTCTTTCCCTCCGGACAAGCTACGCTGCTGCTGCTGCCCTCATCACATTCCTGTCCTATATTTAGAAACCCATTCATCAATAATTCACGCAGCTGTAAACAGATAAAGGAGGTGACCAACATGGCTCACGTGGAGAAATTCTTAAAGGTTCGATGTAATCTCAAGTCACTGTCAAGACAATTAGATTATAAAACAGAGATGAATGCAAGATGGCTGCATTGAACAAGACCTGTCTGTATGACATGTGTTACACCTTGGATGTTAGAAAACTAAATGAAGGTCACACCGGAACAATATAAAACTATTTAGTGTAGCAAACTAAGCCCAGATCAGTGTGTGAGTTCAGTTGGAATGCAATAAAATGTAATTCAAATACACTCCTCTCTTATTTAATATCACCACTGAGAGTCCCTGATAAACAATACACCCCGGCTTCTCAGTTGACATCTCTGCAGGTGAAAAGGAGGAAAGAGAATCTGTATCCCTCCCTCAACAGCTGTTAATGTTTTGAGGAAGTATCTGTAAAAAAGGCTTTTAACCCTTAGCTGTTCGAGCTGTTGCTCAATAACCAGCAGTACAAAGATTGCAGTTGTTGTGCAATTCTAGGGGAAAGAATGTGTAGCTTTGCAAATAAAAAAGTAAACTCAGAAGATGGGAAATACCATTATTCAAAAGGGCAAGACGAGCCTATAATTTGTGTTGAAATATATAACATATATAATGTATGGCAGCCAAAATGATTTGTCAAAACGTTGGCAACCAGAATAAGTGAAACTCATTCCTGTTTTTCTGCAATATGAATGTATCGTTAATAATACAGAAGTTCTGCACACCAGCAGACTAAAATACCTTTACAAAGGTCTTATTTTTAGCAGAACACAATCATGCCTCCATTGGAAATGTCAGTGGTCAAGTTGCATTGTGGGTAAGGTTTTGGAAGAAGGGAGGACAAGACAATATCTCATGTTTTGTTACATATATTGTTATGATGAAGTCTAACACCATGCTTTATCAGTTGAGTATTCTTTTAAAGACTATACTTTCAATTAGACAAGGCAAAGATCGACGTCCAAATGAACTTAATCTAAGATGACAATCTCTGATCGTTCTGTCTATGACCTTTTTAAAACAACCCTTAAATACAAATAGAAAAAAGTAAAAACCCATTCATTCAATTCGTCATCAAACAGGAAAAAAGCTCACAATGACACAGCTACAAAGATACAGCAATGAGGTATTAAAATAGACATAATGATCAGAGCAGATTACTGAACCTCGTCTGTCCTCTCTGCGGCCGCTCAGTCTTCAGTCAACAGCCTCAATTTCTGACAGCCTTCAGGAGAACTGAAACTGAGTGAAACCGTGTCGCTGCTCCACGGCAACCATGACACATCCTTCAATCCAGAACGCCTTTTCCACACACACACACCCACACTGAACTTTGACATTTCCCTAAGAAGACACATTAACCATCAATAATTAGCTTGCTGCTCAGGTAGGGTGGAGACGTGAGGGCTCTCCCTTGTTACACACGTTCTTACACCTGTGCCATGTAGTCAGAATGAAGGACAAAATGACATGAGTAACTCATCGAAAAGATAAAGAAAGCAGACCGGAAGAGCAGAGACAGGAGACAGTCACAGGAAAGTGCAAATAACGTTTGTTCTGTGAAGGACAGGCAGGGATGAGTCAACATCGGGGAAACAGCTGCGTCTCTTTAATCGATACAGATTTGCTGATGAATAGTCTGAGTCTCCTTCATTTGAAGGGGAGACTTGTCCTAGGTTGGGCAATATTTAAAATAAAGATGCCTTGATAGGAATGAGTCCTAAAAGCCGAAACTTAGCTAGTATTTTACTACTTGAGGTTCCCTCATCTCGAGATTAATGAAATAAGGTCTGTGGTCAAAACAAGATGAAGAAATGTTAAGGTTTTGCTATACAACATGAAATATGTCAGTAAATACTAGGGATGGGAACGATTAATCGAATATTCAAAATTATTCAGGTGTTCAAATATGAGAATATGAGTTGTGAATATTTTTATTGTAATTTTAGGAGGGGTGCCTACGTTGATTACATATCAAATGGAATAATTCAATGTATACGACAGTGCCATAGCTAAGTGTGTTATGTCTAAAGGTGTGTTTTGCTCCGCTCACCGGTCCCTCACAGCGGGCAGAGCTGCAGGTGCTGTTCTCTCTCTCTCGCGTCCGGTTATACTTCACTCGCGTTTATGTCCAAATCCATCTAGCTAGTTCTAGCCAATGATACGGCTGCTGCCCCTCCCTACTCGCAGATCACTCAGACTCAAACCTCATCTTATGCCCACATTCCGGTCTTCTCTACAGCTGGCCTGATTGTGAACCGCCTCTCCCCTGAGTAGACATGCTCATATTCTTAAACAAGAATGAGTATTGAATAGCTGCATTCTGTGCATAGGCCCTGTTACAGGTTGTTGATCTCTGTTGTAATAGGGTTATGTTACCCTAACCCGTTATGTTGTTCCTGTATGATCCCTCTTTCATTTAAAAACCAAATTATGTTTTAAGCATGAAAGCTGTAGGCCTATAGCTGTCTAACTGTGATCACCAGTTCAATACATTTGACAAATTCGACTTGGTTTCTATACTTATTTGAACATGTATTTATTTATTTTCTTTTTTCGTCAACATTTTCCCCCATTTTTCTTTTTTTAATAGGATATGTACATTTCGGTTAATCGGTTAACCGTTTTTTTGGGGGTTGAATATTCCAATATACATTTGCTTTCAAATTCCCATCCCTAGTAAATACCCCACTTGTAATTGTCCACAGTTGTTGTATGTTGTACAGACAGCAGTTTCTAACAAGTGACATAATGAGACTACTAAACGTCATGCCAAACATTAGCCGCCTGTAGCTTAGCGGTGGTGACATAGTTTGTTTGTAGCCTAACGTTAGCATTTGGCATTGCATTTACACATCAAAAATCATAAAGTGGTGTTAATATGTGGAAGTGTTCCTGAAGAACAAAATGTGTGAGTATAATAAACGTGTGTTTTTTCTTTTTTATCTGCAATATTCCGAAATCTAATGGAAAATCCATTCACTTTTTGTCAAGGGATCGCTTGCAAAGCTAATTTCTGTCAACCTACTGTACAAAAATATGAAAGCGCTGCACCACTTTATACTCCCAAAATGAATGGAAGTTATCCTTGGAGGAAATGCTTCTAAACAATTAGACAAAGCTGTTTTGGAATAATGATAATAGACAGCTTCCCACTGAAGCAGGTAAAACATCCGCACACAGCAGAGGATCAAAACTTGCCTGAAATACTTGTAGCCATGAAAGGCTCAGATGAAGCCAGATTTCAAACCCCACACACACAGGCAGATGTTCGTTCCCCCTATATTATGTGCCATCTGTGTATCATCTAATCATGTTGTCCCCGCGGGGCCCATTCCATTTGACCCTGGTGTTCCATCCCATTAATGCAGGAAGTAATATACGACCTCTGTGCTGGCAGCAGAAGATCCAACAGGACAGCAGGCCTGGTCTTATAAAAGACAATCTCATAATTGAGACTGTTTCTGTCCTGTGGTTTGACAACAGCAAACATCAAGAGGTCGTTACTCAATGAGCCCCCCCCCCCCCCCCATTGAAGATTAAAAGATTATTTAAATGATCTGTATTATTCGCATTTATTCAATTAGTTCATTTTTGCAGTTTCTCTGCAGCGTCAGCTCAACACTTCTAACTAAATTCTGTCGAAAAAAATAACATCATTTTGTAATGTTAACAACAAGATATAACGTTTCAAATAATGAGCTTTGGAGGTGCTGGTAATCACATTTCTTTCAAATATGTTGGACAAAGCCAGCTGTGTCTTCCTGCTTTCAGCTTTTATGGTAAGCTAAACTAATGTCTCCTGACTCTTTACATTTTACGAACAGATGAGAGTGGTATTATCTTCTATTATCACTTTCAGAGCAAGCTTTTATTGTTCTAAAACGGTTCCATTAAATATTACAACAAGTAAATAGCTAAATCCACCCTTTTTTGGCTTTGGCTTTGGTTTCCTTGACCATTACTTTTTTTTTAAGAAAGATGAAAGAACAAGTTTAAGAACCTGAGAGAGCATTCAATCCCAACCGTAAGTATAGAAATATGTCAGTCTTAAGGCCCGGACACACCAAGCTGACACCAAAGAACTGACACAGACGGACCCCCGACTGTCGCCTCGCGTCTCTGCGTCTTGGCCATACTGTGTCGCACTGGAACACACCGCAAAGACTTCAGCAACGGCCAAAAAGCACGTACGAACTGCGCATGCGTGAGTGGCAATAACTCTTCTTACCAGCAGGCGGCGGTAGTGTGTATTCATCATTCAAAAGAGGCAACAACCGGAAGACAGACTGCGTGATAACCGAGAGAAGAAGAACAGACTGCGTGATATAAACAAACAAGAAATAGCGTGTGCGTTCCATTTTCACTCTACAGTGAGAAGCTCATGGGGCTTTCCCGAACCTGTGTTGAGAGCTGGAGTCAAATTAAATCTCAGATTTGCCTTAATAGTTTGTTTGGGTCCCTCACTTCCATTTTGCTTCTCATGCACTGATTCGCTAGCTGAACAGCCAATCAGAGTGATTTATTTTGTCCAATGCCTTTGGTCGAAAAGGCGTCGGCACGGCTGAAAAGACACAACGGTGAGGGACACACCAATCGGAAGACATGTACTACCAAGCAAGCGTACTCGAGATTGAGAAACATCCCGGGCCTTTACACAAAGTTTGATAATGGAGTAAAGCAGCGTTTCCACCAGGGGGGCGTCTTGCCGTCATTTGATAAAAAATATTAATAATTCGAGAGAAGATTGAGTTTTTATCACTTGAAATAACGAAAAGGAAAAAGGACAAGGACATCCCTCTGTTGGAGGCGCAAAGGAGTCTGGTGGGATTCTTTTCGGAGTATTGAAGATCGTTTCCCCGACATCGGCGGTGCCTGCTACAGGACAACACGGAACGTGCGCGACTTGGACGTGATGAGCGGGGCTAGTGAAGCACGCGCGTGAGCTGCGAGCACCAGAGCCTCGCAGCGGCGAAACTGAGGCTCTGTGGTAACATGAAGAGCCGTTTGGGAGCCGAAACAGCCGGCGCTTTAAGAGAGCCGAGCCAAATTATCCGGCTCACTAACGTAAAAAGACAGTATCTATAAGGGACGGCTCAAGTCAAAATTCAAGCGTCCACCCCGCGCTCACGGGGTGGATGCCCCCTCTCAGCCCTGGTCTGGCGGAAACACTGGAGTGAAGCCTGAAAGCTGGTTCAGTCAGCTCCAGCACCAATGACGCATATAAACGTGACAAGCCTTACCCTCTCATACAACCAACCAAACAAACATATTTTCCTATTTTCTGTAACGCTGCTGCTTTTCTGCCCCCTGACCCCCTGACCACCCCAGAATCTCAAACTCAAACTATACTGCTGTTAATAAACATATTAAACGTGAGTTGTCTGCCTGAAATAATATAATCTTAATCTTAACATCTCATTCAAATGAATTCATGAAAATCCAATGAAATTCACTCAATCAACATTTTTGATTGAAGCCCCTAAGCTTTTGCATTCAAAGAGTGCACTGCACACGCTGAGGCTGATACTGGGCAGGAAGACGGAAGAGACTCATTCAAAGTGCAGGTGCTAAAAGCTATGAGAGCTAAACACACACAGACGTACTCACTCACACACAAAAAGCCTCTGTTGTGGTTGTCATGAATGGGAACTATTCCGGGGGATGGAAGTGAGATCTTCTGAGAGGAAACATCAGTGATGGAGTCAGTGTGTATGGTGGCTGGTTAGTCAGCACAGCTTTCCAGGTATAAATATTGCCATTTCAACACTCCGCCAACCTAAAATGAATTTAAAACCATGATTTTGATTACATTAAATAACCTTTAATTGAATTTTCCACTATGGGTATTTGCTGCTGTTCTTTATATGATACGAAAAAAATAAAATAAAGACAAATAAAGGGAAAACAAAATAAATAAATAACTTCTTAAAGCCCATCAAGAAGTTTTTTTTATGAAATTGTAACGAGCCTTTTTCACTATTATATGACATTTTAGGGACCACATGGCCCGTACATTAATTAAGAAAATAATCTGTATATTATTTAATAATGACAATTATTAACAACAGTGAGTTGCAGTCCTTCTTCAAACATGCACTTACAGACGCCATCTTTCACAAAACCAGTCGCCATGGTAACAACAAGCACTTCTCGCTTCCTGCTCCTGTGGGTCCGAAGCACTTCACCGACACTATAAATCTGACTTGCTGGAGCCTCAGAGGAGCGGGGCGAACCTGCAGCCAGCAGCCTCTAGTAGCATCTTCTTGTTCCTCTTAAGCTGTAAGATGCTTTTGGAAAGTACCCTCCACAGCTGAGAAGCCCCAGAGATACAAAGGGATGCATTATTAGGCGCTTGGGAAAGCATGCACATCACATGATGCATACTTATCGCAAAGCACTTACTCTTTGAGAGTCTCATGAGTAGAGAAACATGGATGAATAACATCAAACTAGCTCTGAAAGCAGTCCTACAGTCATCCAACAATTGTTATAAGTCTTTTGTGACACGTTGAAGCAAGATGAAATCTCAGCTCAGAGCATTAGTGTAGTGGTGAGCAGTTAAAGGTCCCATGTCATGGCCATTTCGACTGATCATAATTCCATAGTTGAGGTCTACTAGAATAGATTTATATTGTTCAATTTTCCAAACTCACATTGGTTTCTCATACAGCATCTCTGTATAGTATGTGTATTCACCGGAATTCACTCTCTGTCCTAAACGGCTTGTTGGAGCTCCTCCCTTTACATGCAGAACAACCTTCACAAGAGGACGGGTAATAACCGGAAAAGCATGACATGGGCCCTTTAAACAAATACAGATTGTTCCTTATAAAATAGTTTGTTTTCAAGGAGTAAAGTCAGAAAAAGTCAATATAATTTGGTATTTATTTGTCTCTTGATCCTTTAGATTGATCTTGGGGCGGTCTGAGGCCATTAACCCTCAGGTTAGGAACCTATATGATCCTTATCGAGGGCTGGCACTGATGACTATTTCTAACATTCATGAATGTAGATTATATGTACATTTCTTATGAATCAATTTATTGTTTTGTAAATAAAGAGAAAATGTGCATAACAATATTCAATATATTCAGGCCCAATTAAATGTCTTATTTTGTAAAACACCAAAAACAACAACATTTCGGGGCAGCTGAGACAAACTAAATTTGGCCTTTTACCTTGTAAATTATTTAAACAATTAACAGATTATCAATATAGTTGCTAATTATGTTGTGCAGATCAACTTATCGATGTATTGACTATGTATATAGTTAGATGTCACATAATTACTCAGAAATGCTTGTTGTTAACCCAACAATCCAAATCCCAAAGTTCCCAAAAGACGCAGAAAAGCCTCACAAGGAACCTGAAACTAACATTGCGACTTTTTGTTTGATATGACTTCAAACAATCAACCGTTTTTGGTCGTTCATCAATCCATTATTACTTTCTATTTTACAAGGGAATATATTGTTTACATCGTGAGAGTGACTTCCCCGGGCAGAGTGGATGCAGCTCTGGATATAAGAGCTGCATGAAGCTGCTGATCTGCACTGTGTGCAGCCTGCTGGTTTTCTGCTGATTCAGCACCAGGCTCCGTACAGCAGAGTCAGACAGTATAGACACAACGGGAGATTTATAGTCAACGTCTGGAAAGATGCTACCAAACACCTCAAGCGGATAAAGAAACAGTCGAGTGAAAACTGAATCTTTTTGAGAACTTCTAACCAACACAGTTGCCAACATAGACAAATTGCTGTGTGAAATAGTGAGCAACAGCACTTTACTCCATTATATATTAATCATTTCAGTTTTTTAAATAATAAAAACCTCCAAACTTTCATGTCAGTGATCAGTAAACACATCAATAAAATGCAACTCATAGCAGTATTGTGATAGTTTAGGCTACATGACATGGACACACTACTTTCTTTATAAACTAAATAGCTAAGTTAATCATTTTGACAAACTGTTAATGCAATGACTAAAACAACTTACAATAATAATTGAAACTAGAGAATGCAATTCCTGAATAAATTGCTAGTGGGAATGCTTTATGCTGAAAATCTGACGCTAAAATGCTGAAATGAAATGTGTAAGAAGAAAGTGAAGAATTTAGATTGAAATGATACATGAACACTGGGGGCTTGAATGTGTGATGAGAGAAGAAAATAAAGTAAAAAGGCTTGGAAAAGCAGCAGAATATTTGAACTGCAAACTTCTGAACTAACTTGATGGCGAATGATCTGTCGCCATGGTAACGGCATTTGATGACACCCCATAATACGCTTAGATGCGTTGATGGCTGCATCGTTACCAAACCTGTGAAGTTCTGGGCTGTTTGGAGTATTTTCACTGAAGTTATGAGAAAACCGTGTTTCAAGGCGAGCATTGTGTTGCCATGGCAACGGCATTTGAAGAAATCTCAAAACTGTCCCGTAGATGTCTTCACGGCTGGACTGTTGGCACACTGCTACCTGAAGTCTGCTGCTCTGAGCATGCCAGTTGGAGTGATGACATCATCGTGTTCCATTGCACAGGTGTTTCTATTTGAGCTAACGAGGTGTCCAGAGATCACAGGTTTCCATTGTTCTGAATGAGATAAACCTCTTACATGTGAACGTTTTGTGGAAGAACCGTAACAGATATCTGTGAAATTTCAAAACGTGAAGCATGTCAAGGAAATTGAGTATCTGAAGTGTAATTTGTGTGTACTTTCGGGTTAATAATGTGGCCTTTTTGGCAGTTTAACCAAAGGTGTGCGGCTGCTGCCGTGAGGAAATATCTGCCTGAAATTACAATGGGCTTTAATCTTTAATGGAGGCATGTTGAATGTTTTTGTCACTTCATGCCCTCAAGAGGCATTTTGTTTAAATATTTTTTGCTTAATTATTTGTCATTTTTCAAGCTACAAGATGTTTTCCTACGTTTTTCATGAAAAATTATGTCTCAGGAATGTAGGGTTTGGGAATTATGGCAGTTTAAAAAAAAAATATGAAGGCACATTTCAAGCTTTCCTACCCTTAGCTGTGACATCACGCACTCTAGGTCAGTGCTTCTCAAAGGGTGGTCCGCGGACCACTGGTGGTCCGTGAGCGCCCCCTAGTGGTCCGTGAGTATATTGGTTACATTTCACATTTGAAATAAATAAATATATAAATGTAAGTTTTCCGCACTCTCGCAGGAATATCTCCGCAATGGAGCGAGCTTAAGTTTCACTTTTGATTGCATGATATAGCCCAGATAAACACCTTCATCACACATGTGGACACTTGTTTGTACCATTTTCATGCGATTTGTAAAAAACTATGTGTTTTTGGATATTTGTGGAGTTAGGTGGTCCGCGAGTGTTTTTTTATTGGTTAAGTGGTCCTTGGTATGAAAGAGTTTGAGAAACACTGCTCTAGGTAATGTTAAAATCTGAAGTAAACCTCTTTAACAAGGTCTGAACAATGTTTAATATCTCTAAAAGTAAGAATCATATTTAAAAGTTGTTTTACACGAATAATGTCAGAAAGATGTTTAACATTTTAAAGTTGGAATGAGGTTTCTGAGTGAAAGTATGCATACACAGTTAGCAGTTGAATTCGCATGAAGATTTGTTGAAGTCTGAAGATTTTCTCCATTGACTTCAATGTTAAAAATGTGATGAATTATGGGATGTATCTATGGAATTATGAAAGTTATGAATGAGAAAAGTAATAGCCATCGATTACCGACCGAGCTGAACGTTTTGATGTTTGAACGGAGTTTCTGCGATGTTCAATGCGGGAGAAGAAGCGTGGCAAAATAAGTCGGCGGAATAATAATAAACTTTTCGTCCGTACAATAACAGTCAGTTGGAATGCTGTATCAGCATTCCCACTAAATTAAGGTGTTGGACTATTGGTTGGGTGATACAAGCAATGTGAGGTTCACGGATATTCTGATGACACTTTTTATAATGTTCCTAATCTTTCCTATCCTATATAATTTAATGACAAAATAATTTATGAATAAAATATCCAGCAGATTAACCAAAGGTACAATAAAGTGATAGATGCAGTCCTACAGTATCAAAGTGTATAAGATGATGAAGAAACAGAAGAGGGCACATATCCAGCAGTAAGTTCAACTCATAGAAGTAGCTTACGTCATACACGAGCCAAATGTCTGTTAATACATAGAATCAGGTTCATACTGGATTTTCGATTTCCATCACAGAGCTGCCGTCCATCTTTCATAAAACACACAACGATAAATGACATTTATTACGGGCCAAGCCAGGACAACTTATGCAATCGTTATTTCAAGTTTTACAACACAGTATATATTTCTACGCCTGGTATGTCATGACAGCGCTGACCTTGCAAAGCCCCGGGACTTGGAGGAAATGTAGCCTGTCTTTCCCCCATGATCCCCTGTGAGGATCCTATCTCGGGCTCCAGTTACCACACAGAGCTCTCCCACCGTCCACTCTCTGAACCCGGTGGAGCAGGACTAACGAGGATCCTTCCATTCATAGGTGGAGATTATTGATTATAGCTGTGTGACATACAGTGGCTTTGAAAAATGCCTTGCTCAGTCATTGGGCAACTTTGAAACTATTTCAACCGATTGTTTTGCGTTTATTCTCAGAGGAAATTATAATTACCTTTGAATTGCATTGATCCAAAACCCAGACATAGATGGTAGTCTTAGGATGTCTGAAGCCATATTCTCAGTTACAAAGGCAAAGGGAAAATAATAAGTTAAATTGCTTTCAATCCACTAACGGCAGGCTCGTGAGCACCAGATGTGACATGCCGAGCTTGTAAATGCAAATGGGAAAAAGGAAGCTAACAGTTGTGTCAAAGCCCACTGGGAATACCATACTCAAATCTATAATTATTTATACAGGAAAAAAAGAAAAGAAAGACTTAGGGGTTAGCTAATTAATTACATTAGCAATGACGGCTCATCTGTCATTGCTTCAACACAAAAAGAGAGGAGGTTAACCGGGGTACGCAAATCAATAAATGCCCCTCATTTGTCACATGAATTAATCCTATTAGACACTCACTCAAAGAAAAGCACTCTTACATTTGTAGATCCACCCATGCCTCCTCCTCTACAAAGACCCTCAGCTATTGTATCTCTATGCAAAACAATAGTTTTTGTTGATGAAATATATGTGATTATTTCTACTAGATATGAAAACTATAAATTATTGATATGCCCAAGTGTATGGAAATCGATGTACTCGCCCACAGTGTTCCCTCTCTGCATCCAAATGATCCTCTTTAGTCGCTGTGGTTGACGGTCAGAAAGGAGATGAGATCAGTTCTGCGATTGACAAACCACGTAGGAGGCAGAGGATTTCTACTCAGCTTGCTGACAGCAAAATCACACTTATTTTGCTGAGTAACTCATAAATTGTAAACCATTACATTTAGTGTCAGCGTAGCATCCTATTGAGCAACATTTACAATCATTATAAAACAGAGAAGGCATCAAAACCTCACTTTTGAGAATCTGTGACCAACTTTTTAGGGTTCTTCTTTCTTGGTCACTTTAGCGACTACGCAGTTATTAACATGGCTACCGATGAATGAATGATTATCAACTAGTTCGCTCCCTAAAGGTCAGGTTTATACAAAAATGGATCCTACACTCTCCCAAGTTCAACTCGATAACCTCTTTCGTCAGGAAAATGCCTACTTCGTCAATATCCACACCTCCAATTTGTGACATATTTGCTCCCGTTATATTCTACCCTATTCATTTAACTGACACCGTCATCCAAAGTGACTTACAGAAAGTGCCATCAACAATGGGAATGCTTCGAGTACATAAGCGTCCAATAAGATAAACAATGTAATACATATGTCAACCCTGACACAGCTTTTCTGGAGCCACAGAAAATATAACGATATTACAAAATATATTTGAGCAGTGGTTCTTACAAAGAGGTAAACTCAACTTGTTGTGTGAAAACAGTCCCTTTAAGAAATGAAGAACACAATGTGTTTGTAATGAAATGACTTCTGTTTAAAGTACTAGGTGATACAGTTATGAAATAAACCTGTTCAGATGATAAATGCAGAGCCCTGCTGGAGCCTCCTGAGCTGCTGTGTGATGCGACACAGATCAGAACCGTGGACAGAGATCTCTCTCAGCCTCACAGTGAGGTCAGCAGCTCTGATCTGATCCACCACCAGCTGCTTTCTCATGAGAAATCAAAGAAATGTTCTGGTCTTGGAGGAAGCACAGGATCTCTCCCCAGAGACCATCTTCTTCATTTCTTATTTGACTTCAGAGCTGCCTTCCTGTCCTGTGCTGCAGCCACCACAGGCTGCTGCTGCTGCTGCTGCTGCTGCTGGGTACTCTGCATTCTCTGCACAGCATCTCATACTAAATGATGTGAAACGCATTATCGTCTGTCAAATTGTTAACATTTGTTAGGCCTTTATCCTAGGTATTTTCTATTTCTAAATCAGCACAAACCAGACTGGCAGGTGTTCAAGTCACCCTCACTTCAGCTGCAGGTTCACACCATGCAACCAGAGATGCTATAAAGGACTAAAACAATGACTTATCTAAAGAAAACTATTGCTATGAGATTTCATTTATTTTAAGCAAGAGAATCACTGGTTGAAAAACACAATTCCTTCACGATAGCATTTGTAACGATTCAACAATATGAACTATAAATGAAGCTACTTTATGCACAACACACCTAAGCTAGCTGCTGGTAATAGATATGCATTGAGGAAATATAATGAATAACGTACCGGAAATGAATTATAATCCAGTTTCTTTGAATGTTTTTAAAATGTAATCATTGTCTTCATCAGCAGGGACGGTCCGTTGTATCGCCCGTAGATGATGTGTCGCTGAAAGGAGCCGCCAGATGGGGGATGGTCCGGGGGTTTGAGGGAAGCTGCGATAAGGAACAACGAGACTTCCGGGAAGCTCTTTCAAAATAAACGGTTTACCCGCGAATGATAAAATAAAAGTAAACATTTGTATTTAACAATAAATAAGTAAATGAATAAATGCAACCAAAAAGTTAAAGAAATAACGAATTACAGAATGAATCAAGTGACAAAATAAAATAAGTAAATATAACAGATAAGACTCATTATTAATAAAAAAAATAAAGAAATGACACTCATCTGTTGTACATGTTTTCTTGACCAAGGAAATGTTGCCTTGGTGCCTCCAGAGGAAAAGGTACTTAATAAGGTCTTTAATTTGATTAAGAACAAAACATTGTCAGGTTCAAGTTTATCAAATGTAAAGATGTGTTGCTTTTTGTTTGGACAAAGCAAGTAAGTGGTAGCCGTTTCCCAGGGAAATTGTAATGTATTTAGGTGGACTGGAGCAACATTTTACTAATCTTACAGTAGTTCGTTTCACCACTTATTATTCCAAATTGTATATACAAATATAAATACATAATTAAAAAAATACAACAGTTAACAGTTTGTATGCTCACATAATTAATGACATTATTTTAAATCTTTAAATGTCTTCTCAAAAAGTATTTTTTATACGTTTCAGCAAACTGTTTGATTTCCAATTATTACAAGTATTATTACTATCATCTTCGTGATTACAACATTTTAAAACCCTTATAATAATTCTATAAATATGTGTATTTATATCTAAATCAATGCAGTCAATGCTCCCCATGATGTTCCCCTCCGCTCCACCAGGGGGCCGCGCTCCTCCACCAGGCCCGGAGAGAGGATAAACCTCCCTGATCCACATCCGTCGTTCCTTCCGGCTCCGGTCCCCTATCAAGTGGAAAGGTAAAGACAGACCCGGCGTAGTAATCTAAATATATCTTAAACATCTCATCTTCCATAAAACTATAATGTTGGATATTCGATTGTTGTTAATGGCACAATATAATATCTGAACGTATTTTAGTGTTAAACGCTTTACAGTCGTGGATATTAGACTTAGAAGTTGGGAAGTGACCCAGGACTGATGTTCACGACGGCTGCCATTTTTCTCTGTTAACGCGGGCCGCCTTAGTCAACGTTAATGTGTATTACACTGTGTGAATAGTGATTTGAACACCATAAAATAACGTATATCATTGATTAAATGCATCGTTTGTATGTCGGCTTACTGCTGCTTTTCACTAGATCTGTTCGTGCAGCTAAGTGGCTAACATGCTAGCCAGTTTACATGCTATCACAGTGGAAGCTACTGCACGTTGTCTGTAAAGTGTGGGAATGGATACTGATGCATAAATATGTCTCTGAACAGATGCTGATGCCCAAGAAGAATCGCATTGCTATCTATGAGCTCCTCTTCAAGGAGGGAGTCATGGTGGCTAAGAAAGATGTCCACTTGCCCAAGCATCCGGAGCTCGCTGACAAGAACGTGCCCAACCTTCATGTGATGAAAGCGATGCAGGTGAGAGACCGGGGGATGAGGATTGAATTCTGACGTTGTAAAAGTTTGTATATTTATGTGAACACAGTCTGACTCGAGCTCTGTAAACAAGCAGTGGTTAGTTTCTCGTAGAGCCTAGGTCACACAAGTGTAGGCCTCATCTGGGTAGCACTCAATGACCAGTGTCATCATGCTGTATTAAGTGATACTTTGCACTTACACTTGACATAATAACTAGGTTTGA
The DNA here is from genome assembly GCF_902827115.2 of Pseudochaenichthys georgianus. NCBI lineage: Eukaryota > Metazoa > Chordata > Actinopteri > Perciformes > Channichthyidae > Pseudochaenichthys > Pseudochaenichthys georgianus. The sequence goes on along the minus strand of NC_047507.1, from coordinate 29,816,659 downwards.
GATTGTAAAATATCGAGCAACTTGTACATGGTTTTTATACTTAAGGCTCCGGTTTTAATTTTCTACAACCTCCTTTGTGCCCCTTATGTGTGTGTAATGTATATGTTTGCTTCACCATTTGTTTCTCTTTTTTAAAATGCCAACAGAACCACTGTAAATATTTTAACATCACTCTCTGGTTTAGTCAAATTCACTGGTTTATATATATATTTTTTTTAAATACACTGTACTCGGTGTATGCTAAAACATGAGGGGTACAACTGGGGTTAGGAGTCATTGTGACTTCTGATGGCATGCACATGGATAAGAGGGAAACATGTTGTATGGAGCTAAAGTAGCCTGAATTAACTTTAGAGTAATGCAAGTGTGTTTATATGCTCGCGTGGCTGGTAAGATGTTTTTCTAAATGGATAGAGAAAGGGTGATGCTCAAGTGTTAGTGGAGTCGTGTGTGTTGTTGCTAGAACTCTGGCAGTTTGGTCCAAGTTTAACTTATTTTACCTGGACTACAGAACCTAATGAGAATCACCTTTGTAAATAAATGGTTACTGTCTTTCTAAGGGTATTTCACTTAAGCTATTTGTTAGAAACAGTTGGTTTGCGGGGTGAGAAGGGATGAGAAAATACATGCAAGCAGGAGAATGACAGGTTAAGGACACATTGCCTGAAAGGATGGACTTGGTGTATTTACAGTAGAAGAGTTGCATGAAACTCACTTTGTTTGTGTTTTCCCTCCAGTCCTTGAAGTCCTGTGGGTACGTCAAGGAGCAATTTGCCTGGCGTCATTTCTACTGGTACCTCACCAACGAGGGTATCCAGTACCTGAGAGACTTCCTCCACCTGCCCCCAGAGATCGTGCCTGCCACTCTGCGCCGCCAGACTCGCCCTGAGACCGCAAGGCCCAGGCCCAAGGGTAAGCTCCCTGGAACAATGTTGCTCGATTTTGTTTTAACGCTCTTTTCGAAATTGGATTGTGGAATACTGGGCCGTGATCACTATTTATGTTGCTTTTGTGAAGCTAGTATTGGCAAATATTACTATAAGTTGTATTTAGTTTTCAAAGTGCATCACATTAATTGCACACTGCCTCTACATTTTGGAAGCTGAATAACAAAAACCACAGGTCATTAGTCTTTAATGTAAATCTGCTGAGTGGAAGCATTCCTGAGGGATTAACATCGTGCAGTCGAAAGGCCACGGCTCGGTGTTCAGCAACTCTGACATTTCTAACTGTTTTTATTAACCTTATAAGACCGCTCATTACTTTTAAACATTTTATTATAAAGTTTAGAAAATGCAAATCCAGCAACCAATCAAGTTTCAATAGAATGTTCTGCTAGCTTAGTACGAAGGGCTTGGGGTTATACGGAAATCACAAGCCAAATAATCACCGTGGCTTCATAAGTACAATGTCGGGTAACAACTGAAATGTGGTGAGCAACACATGTGACCCGCTCTATCCAAATCAGTCGGAAGTCGCAACGGCTCATTAAAAAAAAAATAAACGTGGATTTGCATAAGAAAGTAGTATTTCGGGTGTCTTGTTTGATTTTAAATAAATAAAGTCTTGGCTTTCAGAATATGAAACTTTTATTTCCAAAATCAATAAATACATTTTTGAAACTTGTAAAGGGAAGATGACAGCTCTCCCTCACCACTCTGCTCTTCCTTAGCACCTCCCTCCGGCTGACATTATGAATGTAAGCGTAGAGTAATCATAGATAACACGGCAGGGTCCGTTACAGTTTGTTTTCATCTCATTTCAAATAAAACAAAGTCTTGGCTTTCAGAATATTAAACTTGTTTCGGCAAATTCAGATGATAAATACAACTTTGAAGCTTTTAACGGCATAATTACAAGCTGAGAACGGAGTAACTTAACGTCACAGCAGGCATAACAACAGCCGATGATTCTCGTGAGGGTTTTCCCCGGGAAACAAACGCAAAATTACACACACACACTCACGAGCTTCCCCCAGACCAGTAATCCAAACGAAAATATCTTCCCTCTGTACTACTTTGATCATTTGCTAATAATCAATCAGATCGATGGATTCCAGAGAAGAGGAAACTTTGAAGGCCTTTTTCTCAAAATGATGACAGTCATTATATAATGTGACATATTTTGCTTAATATTTGGAGTACAACAACAATCCTGATATCATTGGAAAGCTATGAATCTCCTCTTTCCAGCAGTGTATACAACTCAAAATGTGTCTTCGGGTCAATGCGACTGATTTCGATAGAGCAGGTCACATATTAAGAAGCCGGTGCCTATTATAATTATTCAGGTCTCCTAACATAAATGGTAATCCTTGAGAGGATCCCCCTGAAATTCCGCATCACTGTGGAGTCTTTGTTCCGATGACGGGGACTTTTCTGTATGTTTTAGCTGAAATAGTAGGGTTGTTGTTAGGAGGGAACGGGTGGTCTCAGCGGCAGTTAACAAGAATTTGAACATTACATGTGTAGCTGATTAGGCTCAAACTTAATATACAACAAGTGTTCCTTTGTAACTTGCTTTGTCGTTGCATTGGACATCAACTCAAGAGCAGACAGGTGTCATAGACATCGCATTACTGTTTGAAACACTGCTCTAAAAATCTCTTCCTGGCAGAATGAGTTTCACTTATAAAGTGCATTTTCAGAGCAATATTTAAACTATTATATTTGAAATCACAAATGTTGTTCCCTAGTTTTGGAGTTTAAGTGCAGGATGATTGTGATTTCTTGCAACAACAGTCCATTCTGGGATTATGTTTCCCACCCAAGTTTAAAAGTATCTTTTTTAAATGAGTGAAGGGTCCCTGACACAACATCTGTATAAATACGGTACTGACACAGCACACATCTCCCGCTCTAAAGTGGACTCAATTTCCTTGGGTGTGCAGTCAAATGTCCTGAACCTAATCTGATTTCCCTTTTTATTTCTGCAGGAATGGAAGGAGAGAGGCCCGCTCGCCTTAACCGCAGCGGAGAGGCTGACCGAGATACATACAGGCGATCTGCTGCACCCCGTAAGTACACTCCGAGCAACTCTTTGGAATGAGCAGCAGGAATTCAAGTCTTGAAGGCAAATAGAAATGGACACTTAAGCTAGTTTTCGTGTAACTTCAGCAATTTATTCTTAAGACTGAAACCAGTAACGTCTTTTGTAAGCAAAGTATTACAACAATATACATTTAAGATAACTTATTTACCCTGGGTAACTTGGGTTTTCATTGTGTGTAATTGTATTAGTTTGTGATGGCTGAGGTGAAAGATATAAATGTTTATGGCTGACTGTTCATTCCTCACTCCTCCATCAGCTGGTGCGGACAAGAAAGCAGAGGCCGGTGCAGGAGCTGCCACAGAATTCCAGTTCGTAAGTACAGAACACATTTACCCCCTGGGAGAAGTCCATTCTGTGCATCTATCTGCATACAAGCAAACCTTTGATTTTGAATAATGTATTTCCTGTTATGGCATATTAGGAACGTTTTCTATAGCAATCAAACGGTCAGCTTGTTGTTGCAGTTCTATTATGGAAAGCTGGATTTAGTTTTAGTGCACTTAATAAAACGTAGTTCTGTTTGACACTCGTATTGACAACATTGTTTCCCTTTGCAGAGAGGTGGCTTCGGGCGCGGCAGAGGACAGCCTCCTCAGTAATTTTCACCGTCTCTTTCTGTACAATAAAGAAAATCAAAATACAACCTGTCTGTGTCCGTCAGGATTGTGGTAGCTGATGGATTTTAAAACTGAAGAGCTGGTTTCCAAACATTCAGATGTTGTTTTATGCTGAGCAGAGGAAAGTTAGTCAGCAGGATGTCATTTAGTAGAAAAAATAAATCCGACTCATCATTATTGTAAAATATAGCTGTAGTTCTTGGGTCATTCAAAAGTGGTACACAAGTGAGTTATGAAGCTGTCTATTGGTCAACATGTCTGTTGCCTGCTAGGCTTCAGCATATTGATTGTTCATACTCATTCTGATAGAACAGTTTTGGTCGTTTTTATAAAAGAGCAACATTACCCTGCAAACTAAGAATCTACCGATTCAGAGAACAGAAAAACAGTTTTTTCCAAAATATGCAATAGTTTTCTGTTGTGATTCTGGAGCTGGATAATATTCAATGCCTAAGCCTACTTCAAATCAGTATCTTACCTTTTGGGGCCTCTAACCAAAGCTTTAAAAATGTTAGTCACATTTTGATGAAGACAATCGGCTTTACTGTTGGAAATAACTCAGTGGTTTTCTAACAGTGCTCGTTGAATAATTTCATGTCTACAAACATGTTTTCTCATTGCAAAAATAAACTGTAAAGATAAGCATGTAAAGCAATACGGATTGAGAGAAGTGGTGCATACACATCCCAGTAAGCAAGCCTAATACAGAACACTTGCCTTGTTGTACTCTTCCGTAAAGACAGACACAAACATTGAAGCCAGCCTGAATGTGAAATACTGGTGTTTATTTGTTGGCACATTTATATTACAATCTTCAGTCTTCTCGCACTGGTTTTGTTCCACAGTCCCAAATAACAAGAGGAGAGAAAAGTTCCAGTGACACGTATACCTTGGAGAGGAGATCAAAATTACAAGTAGGTAACTTCAAGGCTGAGATCAGGTGCATGCGTGTTTGCTTTATCAATGTACTAGTATTTAGGGTAACCTTTAAAAAAACAAAACTGCTTTTATGAATCAACTTCTGATTGTTCATAGTTAGGGAAATGGCCACCTGACCATAATGCTAAAGGAAACGGTTACAATCAGCTGCAGTGATGTGCTTTTAATAGGTTTTGCTTTCGCCACAAGATGGGGCCATTTCAAACCTTTAACTTCGGTCAATTCAAAGGAAGTGACTTAAGCTCTAATCGTTCTTTTAATAATTCATTGTCTCCTTTCCCCTCAAATGTTTAGAAGCTTAAATGTCACAAAATGGAGTCAATTGTGATAGAAATCTCCCTGGAGTAACGTATTAACACCACATTAACTCCAACGTGCTCATATGGAGACATGTACTTCATAGATGTCCTCCTGAACCTTGGCCCAAATCACATTACCTATGACAGGAAGTGCTTGCATTTTGAGTGAGAAGGGAATTGTAAAAAAAGAAAAGACTAATCATTACTGACCGAAGCCATGCTGCGTCCTCTGGCTGAAACGGTACTGTTACCTATATACAGATATTTGTTTGACAATTGCACAACAGGTTAAAGAAAAACTGAAAATGGTGGATCAAGTGGTCATTAACAATTGAGTCACTGGCTGTTACTGTGGAAGTCCTCCTCACATTCATTTTGACAGTACCTGTCACCCGCATCCAACTAATTCAACCAATCAGAGAAAGGTTTTAGATTTCTTTTTAAAAAGCCATATACAGGTTTATCCCCTTGACAACCGTTTGCACATTTCAATGAAGACTGAAAACAGGAACTCTGATCCAACTCTCATAAAGCAAGACTTTGGACAACACACCTTCCTGATGCACAGCAATAAAACAGTCCAAAGTCTCCTTCTGCTAGGAGACTTTGGACTCCTTCCACATGTACCGTCAGTCAGGAAGCGTTTTCCTTCAGACACCAAAGGGATCAGAAGCTTGCAGGGTGGCGCCCCCACATTCCTGGAGGAAGGGCCATGAATAAGACACCACCTCCATCCTGCTAAGAGACGTCGATTGGAGCTTTCCATCCACTAGTTTTCAGTTCTTTACATTTCTCCTGGGGGATTTCTTTTATGTGTCTTGATTAAATCATAATACTGGAGTTTTCTGCCCACATTCGATGTTAAATATGCATCTGCTTAGCGTAGAGGACATTTCATTTCCGCTTGGTATCAATAAATGATGTCTTTTGTTGCCATTGTATAAAGCAGCTGCTCCCATGAGTCATAGCATTATAAAACCTGATCACTGCTGCAGTCTGAGTGCAGACAATGTAATCATTGAGATGACATTGGTGGAGAAATGGAGCTTAAAAGAGAAGTCAACATTGGATTATCAGATAGACACAAAGCCAAATGAATTGTTACATGTCTCCATATATGCCAGATGAGTAAATGAAGAAAAGCTACCAACACCTTTGCGGAAAAAATAAATAAACAGATATGTGGATGTTTACAGATCGTTGCTGCTTCAGAGTGTCCACATAATCTTTAATAACAGATTTAAATAATGGGCAGAAAACCCCAGCATCCTGTCAAAGGAATAGAGAAAGACCCTTCATGAGTAAACACACTGACCTGGGATAGGTTAACAGCTAACAGAGTATATCTCCTTTACTTCTAAGTGATTTGGATTCTCAGGCTTCAGCGTGGCCAGAGAACAGCTTTCCCTAAGTGTGACACATGTGTTTTAGTCCAAACTAAATGAAGGATTTTGAAAGAATTCAACATGAAATTGGCTCTTCCAGACACCAACAACCACATGCCTTGTCCTGTAGCCTCAGATGTACTCTGAGCTATCTCTAAACTAATTCCCGCTCCAAAGCCATGAGTTCAATCAGTGTTCCTGCCTCGATTGAAATGTCAGACTCACAGATGTGAAAGAGGTGTTTAGTCATTTGTACTCTCACCTTTGATCTATACAGAAATAAACAATTTACAATAAAAACCTCTAACATGCTATCTACAGCGCCTCCAGTTTCACAGTATTGAGCCGGCTGCCTCAGGCCACGTCGAGTGACGCAGCTCGGCCAAAGAGACTTTTGCCAGGCGTTAGAGAGAAAAACATAAAAACAAAAACTAGTATCCAAAAGCATTTTACATGTTAAAAACGAGGTCTCAAACTGTACAAGGCTTGTTTGTTCTGCATCAGCATTATAGATTCCATTACTCTTGATGTCAAGCAGGTGTTTTGGGGATGCAGATTAAATACTACAAAGGGTAGGGGAGAAAGAAAAGGGGAAACCATGACCGTGAGTTACCTGTGCTGTTACGGACACAGTGTAAACAATTGCTTTGAACCAAACTGAATGTGAGGAGCAACATATGGAAATGGTTTAAATAACTTAAGTGATATGTGCTGCATTTTGAAATTACAAGTCCATGATTTTTTTTTAAACCTACTACCTCTCAGTATGTGGAGGAAGACTTCAGTCAGTACCGAGAAAGAAGTTTAAAAAAGAAAAAGAGATTAAAAAGGAGGTGAAGACACTGAGGAGAAGGTGGTTCATTTGACATTGTATGTTGACATTCTTTCTCTCTTTACAGTATTTGCTCTGTTGGAGAGGGAAACCTGTAGTGCTTGGCTAGCTTCCCAAATATGAGAGAAACACACATGACGGTTGAAATTGGAAAAACTAGCGAGGGGCCGTATCCTACCAATAAGAGACATCGATAACCACGATAAGGAGCTCAATGAAGAGGAATCCAAGAAGACCTTACCACACGTCTGTTACAGTCAGCATCAGGTCTCTCGAGCGAGCCAGACACAACATTACGGTGCTCATGCAAGACAAGTCACTTCCAACAATTCTGTCCATTCAGATACAGACAACACGTCCCATCCTTATTCACAGGGAGGGGTACACTAATGGGCACATCCATTCAAAAGAAACAGAACTGAGGAGGAGACTTTAAAAAGACCACCAAGCCTTCAGCTTAAGCACTATGTATACACTTTTACATTACAACAGTAAAAAGTAGTTCTTGCATTCAATTAACACCACGCTAAGGGCGCGTTAAGGAAAGAGGATCGGGGACATTTCATGCAGTTTTCAGTAAAAAGAGAGAAAAAAAAAATAGGGGTTCAAAAATGACATTTACATTTACAAAGTGTTTCAGACTATTCACCCGACACTTGTCATCAAGTCTGTGCCACAGTGCTGGCACAAAGGAGTTGGCAAGGCAAACCATGTTATTGAGACAGAAGAGAAGAGAGAGAGGAATAGAAGAGAAAATGACACGAGTAAGAGCGCAAGTGGTGGCGAAAGCTCCCGGAGGTGTCAGTTATGGTTTTAGTTATCTGATACCCGAGACCGAGCTCTGATTGATGCTGTAGGTAGGGGACAGGTCCCCGCCTATCGTGGTCACCAAAGGCGTTCCATTACTGGTCAGGCAACTCTCCTGGAAAGCCTCGAAGTAGGTGGCCTGCACGGGCTTGTGACACTGCAGCACTCGTATGGCATCGTCTATTTTAAACCATTCCCTTTTTCTCCCTGTAAACAAAACAAGACACCATTGTGGGACGAGTTAGGACATGTGAGAGACAACACAAGGAGACAAAAAAACTCATGAAAAGATTTGAGTTAATATCAGGATGTTCGCAGAGTGAATAGTGAAACTCACAAGGGCAGAAACAAAGCTTGTGTTATAAACCCTCCCTCCCAGAACTGTAATATCACCAAGGCCTGGGCTACAGACGGCATGCGACCGACTGAGAACTCCGTCCGTATGATCCCCGTTTGTTGACCAGTAAACAAATGCGGTGACTTACCAATGTTGACCGAGTCCTCCCAGTCCTCCAGGTGCTCCGTTACAATAAGAACGTAGACGTAGGTCCTGTGTTTCCTCTCCTGGTTCTGTGGGCGAATAAACATCATGTTCTTACTCCCAAACATGATGCACAGCATGTTGACATTTGAATACTACAAAAATAAATGGTGGGTAAACAAACCTCACCTCAAATACTCCAACTAAGCGCCCTAAAGTCCCCTTTACACCGGCCTGTAAAGAAAGAGGAGGATTGTTAAAATGGGTAGCAGATAAACACCTTGCCGGTCTGATGTACAGGAAAGGGTTAGAAAACATCACACATGCACTTCAGAGTGACAAAGCACACTGCATGTTTGAACTTTATAACGTCGGTTCAGATTGTTATTCAGAAGCTGGTTGGGTTGAAGTGGATTACATTACATCATAAGATTGTTTTGTCCTCTGAAAATTAATTCCATCTAAATCCTGGGTTGTTGCTAAATCTGCCGTGAAACACATTTAACCAAATCCTCAAGTCATGTCTTGCATGTGCGGATTCTTTCTCCGTTCATTCGACAGGTCAGTGCAACAGTAGCGATACACTGGCAGTCTACGCTCTGGACAGACATTGGGAGTCTCAAGGAGCTCGTTGGAAATCTGGGTTTTAATCTGCCAGGTTTTGTTTTTATTCATTTGGTCGAAAAGAAGGTTTGAAAAGGGGGAATATGCCCAATATGCAACAATGTCCCGTTTCCAAGCCTGACGTATTGTTTTGTCAAACCAGCAGTACAAACAATACGCTATTAAATAAACAACTATGCAAAACAGAGAAAAAAAGCTAAGTGTCACATCCTAAGAAGCAGGACAGGGCAAAGGCGGTTTTTGTTTTTAGATAGATACTTTATTCATCCCAGAATTGGGAAATGGTTTTGTTCCAGCAGCAGCGTCAAGCATTACACGAGTTAAACATGTTGAGATATTACTCAAATAGAGTTCATGTTATTCCAGTAATATTTGCAGTTCTAAATGATACAGCTGTAAACACCCCTGTTCACAATCTGACGGCTGCTCAACAAGATGTTTGAGTACCATCAAAGATTGTGTGTAAAGGTCACTAAAAACCAACAGAACAACTGCTTTGCTGTCAGAAGCTGCTACTCTTCCTAGAACTCAAAACACCCAAGCCATCTCAATGTCACAACCTTTCGTAAAGATGACAAACGTTCCTCGAACCTTTTCTTGTTACATATTCTGAAAACAAAAATAGTCTCCACGGTAGATCTTTACTCCCAGAGGTGGATACACTAGTAGGTCAGGTTTAGATACAGAGCCCGGCCACTTGCTGACATCTTGGCAGCATCTTCTCCAGGTTCCAGTTTCAGTCTAAAAATAAACGTTGACTGCACGTACTGTGCTGTGGACTCAGGAGTTGGTCTCTCCAGGCCTTCAGCAAGACCATGTGTAAAAAGAACAAGCTCACCACCACTAGGAGCCACAGAGATGTGCCAGGGATTAAGTAATAGGCCAAACGTCAACCTGAATGCTTTGAGATGGAAAATATCTCCCAACTATAGTTCATGTAACTGAGAACTGCTGTGCTCCATGTTGGGAGAGGATGGACAGCATTGAGGCTTCACAAGGTGAGCAACACGGTCCCCAGCCTTCTCGATGCAGAGCGTAGGACGACAGAGAGTTCCCCAACAGTCAGACGGAGGAAGAAACTCTTTGGCCTGCTCCCTTTTAACTGCCGTGTCTTTAATGCAATCCCTGGCAAGGCTCCAAACCAATAAGCATAAGCAATCTCTCACTGCTCATGTGCTCATCAGAAGAAGCTTGTCAGGATTAGGATATGTCCTGTTACACCACCGTCCAATAAGAAGCTTAGAAAGCCACAAGACGCGGTGATGCATTGAGCACCACTCAAAGTCACCACAATGTTTCTGAATGGGGCCTTTTAGCGCTTTTAGCAAACATCAGTTGTGACACGACAGTGCTTGTGACCCTGTGGAACTGTGTTGGCAGGCCGCAGTGTCCTGCATCGGCCGAAGATACCAAAGAGCAACAGCCAGGATAAGGGATGATGTCGGCAGCATCCATCAGGGTGATGGATCGCACACAAGAGAAATCCGCTTTGTATGGTCGGTGCCATGCCAAGCGCTGACAGCCAAGTGAGAGTCTGTGTCTTCTTCACTGCCCTTTCGGCCATTCTGATCAAAATACCTACGCGATTTACACAATTGAGGGACGGACGCAAGAGGTATAAGCAATTTTATTGATTTCCAATGAGCTTCAGAGCCGTTTACCAATGTCTGCCTATCCTCCGAAGCACAGACAAACAATAATAGATGCATGTTGCCCTTCAAACTGCATCGGTAACAAGGCTGCTGTTGCAAAAATAGAACCGTCTGAAACAAACAAGAACGAAAAGCAGATTGTTTTTATTTGCTCTACTTTATGGGATTTGATAGTGCTACAGAAAAACCGCTGGGCAGCCAGTGTTCAATCTCACTGTGACCTCCTTTGACACATAAACACTGCTTTGTAACACGAGGCGAGGATACAGCTTAGATGTTGCTAGGCTCTGGCTCTGTCCATGCAAACAGGATGACTGCACTGACAAAAAGGACTTTGAGAGCAAGGTATTAGGCCCAGTGTTAAATACAGAAAGGATGAAATGAAATACAATACATCTTGTGTGCTTACACGCAAACTACATTTCCGAACTGAAATAGGGAGTCCATTCCCGGAACAATATTCCTGGCTATGAACTCTAGGAAGTCTATTAAGGTATGTTTCACAGATACAAGGATCAAATCAAGTTGGCCTGAGCACAGTGTATATATAGGAACAGTATCAAAGAAAGAAAATTGGCCGCAAAATAGCCTTAATTTAGATCCATTTATTGTGAAAAACAGTTAAAGAACTAACCTCTTCACACACTTCTCGAGCAGCAGCAACATTGGGCTCCTCCTCAGGCTCCATTCCCCCTCCAGGAACTATCCACTTGTCAGGATGTCGACTACTGCTTACCAGCAGCACCTGCAAAGCATCCAAAACAAAGCTAGTCAGGCATTAGCGAATGACTCAATGTTGATTGCTAATTGTGCTTTTATTGGTGTGTTGCTGCTTGAGCAAGACTATTTATAGACGGAAGAGCCAAACCCCAACATATACACAATAGCTACCTTACAACTATGACACTGAAAATGAATTAAAGTAACCCAGGGAGAGTTGTCGAGCTGGATATTGTTGAAAAGCAGTTAACTCAGAACATTCCCTATAGCTAATGTAGGACTCACTGAGTTTGCTTTTTTTCCACACAAGTATGGCGACTTCATGGTGTCAACAATCTGCTTCCACAATATCTGAGGCTTGGCTGAGAGCCTATCTGGTAGGTACACTCTGGAAAAGTTTCTAGCTAGGGGCCAAACTGATGTGCTTCCTGTAATCAACAACCCATGTTCACAACCTGGCCTCTACTTTAACGAGAATGAGGAATTAGTTAAGTCTCCCCACCCCTGGTAATACTATTTCCACTACAAAGACTTCTTTGTGTGTGTGTGTTGTTGACTGGACATCAGACTCCCCAAATCGCCTCTGATTTAACAATAATATGAAGGATACTTTGAGATGTTTTCGTGGGAGAGAGCGCACGAAGAGAGCGAATAGCCCATTAACAGTGGATATACAGCGAAATAGGTTTTCGAGTTTGTAATTAAGCAGAATGGACTAACCGCATATGCATTTCAAATATATTCAACAACGTGAAAAACACTGATGTAAGATAGCCGACTGTTGCTACCGGTGGCTATACTGGCACAGCTAATAGCTACATATCAGTCCAATGTTTGGCTAGCAATACCAGTGGCATTAACGCTATCACAGTAACCACTAACAGTTACTTAGCTCAACAAACCATGTGTGACAATAGCATATACATATCTTAGCTTGTCACTTTAGAAAGCAGTGATTTACATTCACCTGAGTCTCATAATGATAAAGTCACCACTCATCACTGTGGGCTGTGGTCGCTGGCCGAGAGCCGGCTGCCCACAGTAGCAACGCGGCTAGTTAGCAAGCTCACGTTAGCATTAGCATACAGCTAACAGGTGGACTAGCTGTGTATAAAACCCGGGGTGCACAGCAAAATAGTCTTACATAACACTTCGGTAAGTACGAGCTTAAACAAGTGTTTAATACACAACAGCAAAATGACAATTCGAGAGGTACAACAAAAAAAGAAAAATGTCCCAGCTGACATAAAGCCACAGCTGTGTTGGTAAATGAACAGATTTACTGTAGGCAGCTAATGCTGCTAATGTTAGCTTGGCCCTCCATACAGCCACATCCCCGGACTTACCTCTTCCTCGGTCTCGCCCCTGAAGCACAGACAGGCGGCCCGCTTCTTGTAGCCATCCCCGTCGTACGTCCGGGTTTGGTTAGACTTGAGCTTCATCATTGTTAAAGCGAACAAAAGTTCAAAAGTACAGCTAAGTTTACCACGTATAGAGACGATGGTTGTAGACGCAAAGTCCTCCTCCGGGGAACCTCAGCGTTTCACTTAAAAGAAATAACTTCTTCTTCGCTTCATTTTCACAAACCTAGGCACATATACGGCACGGTCGCCATTACAAGGAGCCGTTACGCCCACAACGTAATGTACCCTTTATTAGCTCGGGGAACGTAAGAAAACAAAGCACCAGACGTTGAAGAATTGGAGCAACGGAAAGAGAGGAGGGGGAAAGGCAACACCACGCTCTGACTGGAGCGAGCCGGTGAGGGGAAACTGGCACTTTTTGCTCCAACGAGCTTGTCACGGACACTTGTTTGAGGTTCATACAATTAAGTAAAATTGTCCAACTGAGCTTGAGGAATAAAATATATCGTCCATGTAGTGTCCCGTTAAAAGTACATGATGTTGATTAATGTTGGTTTGATTAATACGTTTCAGCACTGCAGGTAATGGACAGCGCCAGCATGAGCCTCGAAACTGATTTTATAATATTAATCAAATGGTTCGCAACTTAGCTTAAAGTAAGACGAGTTCGCTTTTGTCATACAATTAAGACCTGAAACAATCATTAATAATTGTATTTTAAAAAACTTTTATGCCAGGAAATCCAATTAAGATCAAAACTCTCTTTTACAAAAGTAGCAGCCTTACAAAATCACAGCACAGACAAACAAATTACAACAGCATACAGAGATCACCACATTCTTCATGATGTACCATCATTTATCAATGAATATATTAGGCTTAGGGTTTCAAATTAATTGGATTTATTTAGGAATTAAAGGAAAAAAATAAGCGGAATAATCTATAAGGAACATACATGCTCTCTAGTTTTCTATTTTACAACACAAGTATGGAGTTTTTTGAGTCAACAGTCTGTTGGAAGAAAAACTGAGGCTTCACTGAGTGCCAATCTGTTGGAATATACAGTAGTCTCTGGTAAAAGTTTCTAGCTAAATGCAGATACGTCTTTTTTCAAGCAGACCTTTCAAATAGTACATTTGTTGTGTTGTTTCAAACGTGTTAGTAAAGTAGAATATAATTAATCTTTGGCCTCTGAAACACAACTAAATATTCATGTATATTTTGGAAAGCAACATTCAACACAATTACAATTGTATTTAGATAATGACAAAAGCACTTTAAATTGTATTTGCATAGTTCACAGTTTCACAATTTGGCTTACATCATTTGATTTGTACAATAACATCGGTCTCTCCTTTTAAATCTAAGCATTGCTCACTTACAAGCTACAGTGACTACACTGAATAGCTTTAGTATTAGAGGGTAACTGCATATAAATTGTGGAGCTGTTGCCAGGAAAATGTTCTCTCTGTGTCCCTTCCACACACTCACAAACACACATTAAAAAGAATATATAAATAGTATTGTTATGCTCTGGATATCTTGGCTGTCAGACAAATAACCACTGGCAAAAAACAAACTGGCTTAGTGCCAAGAACCAAAGTGAAGTTTGGCAGAAAAATATCTCTTAAGGACTAAAGAAAAGCTTTGTCACAAGTATTTCGATGGGGGCATGATGCTGACTAGCACTATTATTAACATCCAAATGCGAAAACTGTGTCTGAAACCCAGCTATCCATTCAAATCAAAATGCTCTATAGTCCAATTTAAATGCACCTTCAAATTGTCAGCATAATCATTTCTGAAATGAATTGTTTACTGTATTCTACTGGTAGCTTCATTACTGATATAGTTTTATGTCATTTTATTGCTTATTTCATAGTCTTATATGTTTTTGATCTACTGAAGTTCCAATACTTTTACTGCTGCAACAATCACATTTTTCCACCAGGGATCAATACTATTTCTCATCTTATTTACGTATATTACCTCTTAAGTTTCTCCCAACAGATACTGACGTTTGAGGTGGATATTCTTTTCTCATCTCAAACCTTCATTAAAACCCACCCTATAAACGGTTCAGTGTCAAAATGACAAATTATCTTTTCATATAAAAACAACATCTATTATTCTGCAAAAGTATAAATAGTATTATAGTATATATTATAGTACAATAACTTATGTTGTCTTTCAATTTCTGGTCAATTGATTTAACATTTATTTTATTCTCATTTAATAATGACTTTGTTCTTGTAATGTTATTTTTCTCTTAATATTGCCACCTAGCAGAAACAATCTAATAATGTATCATTGATGTAAATAACAAAAGACACAAGGAGGGTAGAGCATATCCAAATATACACACAATATATCCACAAGAATGCATGAAATTAAAGGTGTGAGGCTCAAAAGTCCCGGACCCCCGTCTTTACATGTCCCCCAAACGTTAAACAGAACTCCTTTACCAGATATTTTCAAAAGACATATGTATATGTAGATATATTTTATTCTTTTATTACAAATGATAAATATTTTTAGACATCAGTAATCAGATAGTCAGTAATCAGACCATTAGCAGCACACACATGGATATACAGGAGGTTAACACTATGTTCCAAACACATGTCATTAAGCTCTACAGGTGTTCACATAATTGTCCTCCTCCCCTGTGTGCTGCGTACATATTCTTGTATATTACAGTGAACGCGCATATTTTTTAATTAGGTGGACATGTTACCCTGGGCAGAAAATGTGCTTTAAAAAATTGGTTAAGTAAAAAAAACATGCATCAAAAAATGTGCTTACAAACTCACTGCAAATGTATAGTCATTGATTTGACATGGTGAGGTGAGGGGGATATATACATGGGAATACATTTCACATTTATTTTTAGTCTACATACAGATCCAACCAAGTATAATGAAAAATAAACCTTATTAGATGTATATCTATTTTTTTTAATGTTTACTTTCAGTACATACTAATGCTACAAAGGTAAACTATAATATCGTATCCATCTAAGGGTTTCACAAATTCTCTCTGGCTTTCATCCTGTGCCTCTGTTATTCTTTCCGGGGGATGAGAGCAGGCATTACACAATTACACATATCTGTATAGGGTCATGATCAAGAGCTTGCACTTTCACTATCTGCAGTTGCTAAGGCAACCCATTATCAGTCCCTTGTGAACCATTCACACTCAGGAGCAGAAACACAGTGTCAGTCACAGCCAACAGAGGGCGCTCACTTCTTTCAGTAGGCAGGTTTGGAAAAGGTGTGCCACTCTATTGTTTCAATGTTTGGGAATTATTTATAAAACCATTGATAGTCAGGCACATATTTGGTCATAAAGGTCTTAATTTGAATTTTGACTTCTTCTACTTCTATGGAGTCAGTAAACAGCTTTATTTCCTATCAAAGGGTTATATTTGATTTACTCTTTCCATTGTGGATCATTTTTGTATTCCTCAGATTGCAAAGCCTTCCTTGGAAATGTTGTGGTTTTTGGCTTTATGAATAAATAACTGACTTGACGTGATGTGATTTATTCATTGATGCGTCTAAAGCATGATAGCTTATGTTCTCAGTGATGGTGGCTCTATCATTGGATGTATATCGGGATAAAAAAGCGAGTGGCCTCCTGCACAGATTATATGTGTGTCAGTTAGGCACAGAGTGTCTGCATGCTTCAGCGGGCTTGTGGATGCAGTTAAAGAGGATAGTGGTAGACTCGCTGGCATTCTTACAATCTTCATATTACAACTTTTTTTTTGTAAAACAGGTCAAGGGAAATGATTAATGTATGGAAGTGTTTCTGGTATCATAGTGGCTGCTGATGAGGGGCTATTTGTAAGAGGAGTGGAGCTAAATAATTCAATAAACAGTGGCTGAGCAGGCCATGGCATTCAGAGAAAAATTACACATCAAGCCAGTGAGGCCGGATAATCTAATTTAGCCGCTGAGTATCAGCTCTATGATTAGGTGAGAGTAGGATTCAAAGGCAGTTTAAGTTAAAAGGTACATTAGTTTAGGTTCAGAGAACAGTGTGGCCTGTCGAAGGGCCCAGTAGATGTGTGGCTGCACAGCATGATGCCTATCAACTATATTACATGAATACTGCGCTTTCACACATCCATGATTCATAATGGCAGAATTGTTGTGTGTACAAATGTAATCTAAACTCTATAACTGCTAATCTTTCTGTGGTCACTGCAAGCTGGATAGCATAGCACGAGCTGTTTGCGTTGGCTCTTTAGTTCAAACGTAGCCTGAATGTTACATTAATATGGGTTTAATCAAGAAGAGATTTCCCCCCAGCAGTCCCAACTGCAAGGTGTAACTGTTACTAGCCAATGGAACTAAGAGACAAAACGAATGTTAGCATGCTAATATCTGACCTGTTTACCGTGATTAAAATAAATAACAAATACATACTGATAATCGTGACATGACACTTTGATAATAACGTATACTGATAATTAATTTAATTATATTTCCAGAAAAATAACACACAATACTTCAAATTAAAAAATAATATGTCAAGTTTTGCCGAATGTCTTCCAACGTTAGCTAGGTTAGCATAATGAACACTCATTATGCTAACCTAGCCAATACATATTTCTAAGTATAGGCATAACGTATTGTTCAAACAATTGGCTTTTAGTGTAAGGTTTTGTATTTTCCCCTAAAACCTTTACTTTTGAAAAGCTATGTCACAGTGTCCCTGAATGTTGATGCTGCTGTAAACAAGTTTACTGATCCTCTAGAAACCAATTTACACATTAAATATTTTGAAAAGTATTACCTAGCTGAGACATTTAATACATTTGAATGCTGAAAGTAAATGTATTCAGTCACTAGTTTAAAGAGTGAGTTTTTTGGATGAGATTTTTCATTTTATGATAGTAGCAGACAAACAGAGCAATAACAACCAGACTCCCAAAGGAAAATAAGCAAGGAAAGTTGGCCCTAATGTTGAATCTCTTAATGTGGCCATTCCTTGCGAAGATGTAGCCAACACACAACCAAAGGCTGTGCAGCAGCTGAAGTTTGTTTAACCGAAGCCTGCAAAGATATTGGCAACATGAACCTTTCCAGCACCCTTTTCTCTCCAGGTAAATATGCACATTAATGACAGGAGATTGTGTTGTTGTGCCCAGGGCCAGAATAGATTGTACTTGGCGTCACACGTAAGAGAAACAATTTACCGTGTTTGTGATTTCCTAGGCTTAAGTGACTTTTCAAAAGAAAAGAATAATCAAAATGACATCATTTAAAATCATAGTTTCCTATATAAATGACATAGAATAAAAGTCAGCTTTAGTTCATTTATATAAATAATAAAGAAGCATTTTAAGACTCAATCACTAACATAAATCCTTCTTGCAAATTCGAAAAGATACACTTTAGATCCTAATTATTCTTAATTTGATACATTTTAATCAATAATTGTGTGTGTACATTTGATCTTTTATGTTACATTTAATAAATGGCTCATTTAGAAGTGCGTCCGCATGTGTTTTCATGTTTCATATACCCATTAGGATTAGGGTATAGTGGTGATTCTAAAAATGAAGGGTGTTAGATGTGTTGACCACTAGGGGCTGCTGTCATGCCAGTTACATCCGGCCAAACTCAACATTGTATGGAAATTCAGCAATCCAACAACAACTTGTATACGAATAACTTCAAAAAGATCATGCCTACAGAATATTAGGATTGTAAATGAATGAAATTAAAAAAATGATATCGTGAGTACAAAGAGAACTTATATTGTGTTCATATGTCTGTGAATGACGCCTGTAAATGTGCAACACAAGGCAGGTAACTGTACCTTGTATATTTAAGTTTTTTATTCATTTATTGCGGGCTCATAATGAAATACCGTGGTAAAATATCCTGCACCAATAACCAGGGACTCAAAAAGCACACATGAGTTTTTAGTGAGAAAAGGTGGAATGCGTATGCTTTCACTCTACTCAGCAGACACCCACAGGAAATTGATATTTTTAGATTAAAGGTTCATACAACATCCATATACGGTACTGTATTGCCCTTTTTGTGAATTTGGCCTCCAACTACGTTCCTGTCATCTCTAAATGGAACATGACCATCTCATTCTGTGCACAGATATCCATTTAGACCTGTTCAAAAACGTTGAGTATTTTGCAATCTTTACTTAACATTAGCAGCCATTTCAAAGTAACTAACAGCTATTTCTAAAATCAATGAATGTGCTTTCATTCCCCTCAATCATCTGGCGTCAATTCAGTCTCAGAAAACAGGGGGAAATGGCCCTCACATATCCAAGAGCCAAGTCAGATGTTTTGTCCGAACAACATTCCAATTCTAAAGAAAAATCCAATTGACTGCAATGTAAGAGCAGGATCGATAAACACACTCGAGCGTCATTGTTGTAGCAGATATTTCTCTGAACTATAACTTATTGGACTATCAAGTAAATTGATTCATGTTTTGTTGATCATCTTAATGTTGCAGCTGTAGCCTATGGCCTTTCAAATGATCCAAATTAGACTACAACCAAAAAAACTAAAAACATTTGCATGGCTTTCATGAATGGGATGTTTGGGTGTATATCTTCTATAACCTACAGCTCTATAGTGGAAAGACATCACTCTTATTAGCAATATGTTCTATCTTTCACAAGATGTCCTTACTCAGAGGACAGGAGAGTACGATCCGTCTTCGTGTTTGAGAGTACACTGCAGAGGAAATGTAATTGGCTCTCCTTTGCACTCTCTGTACCATAGATATTAATTCGTCTGTGGGCGCTCTCTTATATAAACAAGACTTTTCAGGTTCAAAGGTCAGACCTGTGACAACTGTCAGGCAGCCAGCATCTAAAACAAATACATCACTCTCCCATGGAGCATATGGCCGATCTGTCCGCCATGGCTGGACTGTTTCATCTTTGTAAAAATATTGCTTCAAACAGACAGTGACAAAGTGACTCATTCTAACGCCTTCCAACTAGTGGGTGTGCGAGACAGTCAGAAACTCAATTGATATAATCAAATGCCAGCAGATCATCTGTAAACCCCCAGAGTTCGATATTAGTTGACACAGACCGATGAAAAGATGCAAGATACGCACATCAGATTGTGTGCCAACTATTATTTGATTTTTTATTATTTTCTGATAGAAAAATAGTCTCTTCCTCCTCCTCCTTGTTCTTCTTTAAATCAAAACTTTTAAAGCTCTTCTTCCGTCAGCAGAACATTCATGCAATGGCTAAAGTCTCTTTTGAAGGAGAGACAGTTGTGGAAAAAGGACTCTTTTTAGAGGAATGCATGAAGGGACAAAACAACTTAAAACAGGTCCGAGCTGTCCAAAGATTTCTGTAAATCATACACGCGCTGCTGGAGCTTTAGCCTTTAATGAATCCAATCAATAAAGTGAACATCTTGTGACCTTAGACTTTAAATGTTGTATAATGTATAATGTATCCATGAAATGAGAGACGTCTGGGGGCAGGCGATTTTGCTTGAGAGGCTTGTCTTTTTTTGCTGGGATTTTCAATAGTGACTGGAATTTAACATGGCTTAAATTCTCTCCGCCCCATAGCTAATTGAAACAAGTAATCTCCAGGGTTTGCCTCGCACAGGGGACGGGGAGGACTCAGCGGCGTAACATGTTATCCTCAGAGAAGACCCGCTCAACAACTTCCGCAGCAGAAAGCAAAGCAGGCATGATGGGTCTCCTGGTGGAAGTAAGTTCTGTATCCATTCTCCACAGCTACATAATTCACTTGTTATGCTAACTATGCTAAACAGAAATAGAACACTGGTTTGAGGAGCTGACAGGTGGGAGAGAGGCAATGCTTTGTGGGTTAATAAAAACATGTAAAACACTTTGTTCAATAATGTGTACAAGTTAGCTGTGTGATTTTTGTTTTGTGTTGTCCCCTGACGGTTCCCAAGACTGTCAGTCAGTCTAGTCGTGTAGCTGGAATTTGCTCCAGCAGAGGTAGGGATGAATATTCAGAGGCTCAGCTGCCTCCAAGGCCCACAGGGACATGACACACATCCCCTCTAAGGACTCCCCCACCTCCCACCCCCCTCTATCCACACAAGATCCCCTCCACTTTCCCTGTGGTGGAGTCAGTCCAACACTCCACAGGTGTGACCCACTCAGACATGTGAAAGACTCCGCACACGGCTCGGCCCTGTGATCAGAGAGAGCAGCTGCATACATGCAGAAAGCTGAATTATCTCCACATGCCTTCTATTGGACACCATGGAAAATTAATCAATTCCTCCCCCCCCCCCCCCCTTCCCCCAGGTCTGCAGGTTGCACAGACAAATGGATAGATGAGCAGGTGCTTTGTCTCTCTGCAAGTCTGCAACACACCCTGTAGACTTGCGAAGGTTAATAACCAAAAGATTGATCCATCAATCGCATTAAAGTCTCAAATGATAATAACGCTCCATGCTCGATTTAAAAGTAATTTCTCGCTTCTTTTGCTGGAAAATGTTGGACATATAGGTATGCCCTTGGACATGATTGTATACACTCCGCAGAATGTGGTTGCTGATAGTCAGTGAAACACACACACACACACACACACACACACACACACACACACACACACACACACACACACACACACACACACACACACACACACACACACACACACACACACACACACACACACACACACACACACACACACACACACACACACACACACACACACACACACACACACACACACACACACACACACACACACACACACACACACACACTCCACACACAGCATCCAGATTGAGTTGTTGCACTCAGTGATTGGACTTGATATGTTCGTCAATGTCTCCGCACATCCTCCCAGGCACATTGAGTCAACATATATGCTGCGCAACAGCACCTTTAACGCTGAGGCGAACCACACGCGTCATATTTGAAACAATCACAGCACATCTCCTGTTGTTGTCACCGTGACAATTGAACTGATCATGGTCATTTGATCGCGCCAGAATATAATTAGACCAGACATGATTATATTAATTTGGCAGAATATAACTGTTGCATCCTGTCCAAATGAACTGGTAAACCACATTTGATAGTCAGATCTTTAAAAACAGACTTTAATTAGACTCTGAGTGCTTGTTTGTGACTTCACAGATCACATACATCCCGACACAGAAGTCTGAAAAGGGTAAAAAAAAAAAAAAGGGGGCGGCCTAATCGAAGAAGATTAAACAAAATGCAAAGCAAAGGCTTCATGTCACACTTTCACTATGACACTGCCAAAGCGCTGGTGGTATTACATGCTGTAATCTGGCATTCACACATTTCCCCCCTCCTCATTCATTGATGGTGCATTTCCTCCCTGATAAAGGCGGTGTGCTGCGATGCCTGTAACATCAATCACATCCAGTGCATGGGGCGCGTATCGTCTTCCGTC
Organism: Pseudochaenichthys georgianus; assembly: GCF_902827115.2. Taxonomy (NCBI): domain Eukaryota; kingdom Metazoa; phylum Chordata; class Actinopteri; order Perciformes; family Channichthyidae; genus Pseudochaenichthys; species Pseudochaenichthys georgianus. The sequence goes on along the minus strand of NC_047507.1, from coordinate 29,794,459 downwards.
CATCAGCTTGAAAGTGCTCTCGCCTCGGGTGTGGGATGTGTTATTCTCCGCTCTATTATCCCGTAAAAATCAGATTCTCTCTTCGCAGGAGCTGTGTTGGTAAGTGGCCGTGCTGGACGTGCCATTTATTTCCCATTCGCACACAGCCTAAAGTTGGGACTTAAGACTTTCAGCACCACTTTTCCGTGGACTGAGCTCGCTGTGCTTTTGGGGGGTCGACGCAGCATCGAAATGCGTGTGGATTCCTTTTGGATACTATTCAGAAACAATGTTTAGGTGTTGATTTACAAAACAACAAGCCAGTATCGCTCAGGAAATCCTCCCTTCACATATTGATACACCCAACAATATACGATTTTGCTTTGGATATGGGTCACTTCTTATGAAAGGATTCTTCGTGTGCAAGAGATAGAGGTAAGTACAGCCACCCAAGCGGCACAAATTGATCATTAACCGCAATCAAATGTTTAAACAAAAACGTCGTGACTTAAATGTACTGAAGTCTTCACGCTGAAGACGATACGATCCAGGATTAACATATGGGAAAACAACAAACATTATTTTACGCAAGTTGCATGTTTTAATGTTACTTCTTATTTAGATTAATCAATGATTTATATTTGTGTGACAGTTTTGAAAAAGTAGATATCTGGATTTGCTGTAACCAGGAGTGCTACGCCCAGCACTGAGGGTGCATTGATTGTTTTTACGCGTTAAGGCGCAGCGTTTTATGTAGAGCTCTGTGCCTCGCTGCGCTGCAGAGGCGCCCCACGTATCACACATAATGATGAAAGAAGGACTTAATAACCAAAATACTGGAGCTACAGGCTTAAAACATGATTATAGTTTCAGCTTTGAATGCACTGATCACACCCAACCATGGAAACATGTGTTTATTCTGCACAAGAACTGACTCTGAGTGGCAACAGCAGGAACAGCCGCTTCCTCCTCCCCAGCTCCCCCAGATTGATCTCATCTACACCTCTGTGTGTTCGTGTCTCCCTCTCAGCCCTGGAACCAGTTGAGTCACGTAGTGGAGCACCCTGGCTGGGTGGTGTTTTGTGTTGGGGTGAACAGTGTGTGAACCATCGATGTTAGTCCCTGCCTGTGCAGATGTGCAGCCTCCTGGCAGTGGGAGCGAGGCTGGAGACAGAGCTGCTGATGTGAGACTGCTGTGCATGCCCTTCTGCAAACTTTAGGTTACTTAGGCATGCATGGTTGTTACCTCAAGGCCATTATTTTGTTGACAAGGATGTATATTATGCACTGTTTGTGTACATGCTTTGTTGGCATATAAACCAAGGCTGGAGGGTGGTGGTCAAGGTCCAAGATACCTGACACACATGAAAACATGATATTAATATACCGCTTCCATTTTGGACTGCTCCCTCAGGCCTTTTTGTGGGGCCAGAGATTAGCTTGGTGCTATCTTACTCTCATTGCTCTAATTCATGGTGGGGGGGCTGCTATGATTGCAGTCAAATATGCCATTGTCTGCATTCCATCTGAACTTACAGCCAAGAGGGGAAATGTTCCTCATATGAGTGGGCAATTATCTAAAGAGTCTGACTCAGCAAAAGAGAGATTTTAATTCAATCTTGGCCAGCCTCTGAGCCCCCACGGGATGGATTTTATGTCTTATGCTGGGTTATTCTTGTTGGCGTGTTCTTCACAAACCGCAGTGACTGATGGTCTACCTGGATCTCGCTACAAAGCATGCTTAAGGAATCTCCCTACAGAGAGAGATTTGGAGCCATACTGTATGGGTAGATTGTAGCAAGCAGGAAGGTGCAGGGTTTATTCAAACAGACTTACTTTGCTGAGCTCTGCCTGGCTTATCTTGTCCTCCGAGTTAGTTTAGCAAGTGTAGACTCAGCGTTAGACCCCTGGTTTGCCTACTGCTAAGGTCTCTTTAAAGTGTCATAGGCCGGAGTGTAAGAAGCTATGATGAGAAACTGTAGCATTGCCTCATTCTTTGTTTAATAATAGACAGGGGCGCACCAGCATACTGTAGATTAGCTTGGAATGCAAATGCATCTTTACATTTCATTCTGTTGGCACATAGGGGCAAATAATGAACATATATTGGCTTGATGGAGACCACAATGATCAAAGTGAGTGAGTGGGGGTGATTCTGCTCTCCAGCTTGCAGAGAGTCGCCGATATATCCTCTTCTTTTACTGTAAACTGCTGCCTGCATGGATCCAAGAGCAAAAATGCAATAAACAAATGTGTGCTCTGTTTCCCAAAACAGACCCATGGTTGAATTCCCGATAGATCTCCATTGTTCCCTTTTACAAACGCTTGTGCTGGGAAAGAGAAAATGTGTGTGTGTGTGCAGTGTACATAGCCCAGGTTCGAGCTTCACTCTCCTCCCGGCAGACACCATCTGCTCACTGGGGAGGTTTTCCAAACGATTCCATAATAAAGACAGGGGAAATGAGAAACATGGCTGCACTACAAACAGGCTCAGATGTGTTTTTTCTTTAAAATGAAAAACAGGTCACAAAAGGTAACAGTAAATAAAGCCCACGTACCTAAATAACTACATGACTAGGTACAAATCCATGCCCTAATTAATGCCTTCATGTTGCAGTAGCAGATGTATGTGTAAACAAATACACAAATACACACACCTAAGTATTTTAAAAGCATTTTTTCATCTGGTCATTTGTCGGTTTTTCAAGAAAACATCCTACAATTAGTGGACCACATTTAATCGCTTTGAGGACAGTTTCTTTGTATTTTAAACATTAATGACATACAATGTTGTCAAATATATATCACAGTCTATCCTATTTAAGCTAATGGTTACATGGTGCCGATATGGAATGTATCAGCAGGATGGCCTGAAAACCATTTATTCTGAATTAATGGACTATTGACTCTCAGTCAGAAGATGCCCTATTTTAGGCTGATGGATGGAAATCTTTGTCCATGTAACAGGTAATCACACATACACCGACACTATTATCCCTCTGGCTCTCTGCTTTTTAAATGTTGTGCATTAGGTTGGACATTTTGAGAAAAAGCAACAGGTAGAAATTAGACCTTTGAATTGCATTTTAACATCAGTAATACATCTTTTAAAGTCATTCGCTGCCGAACACTGACCTCCATTGAGTAGGGTGACTTTCGCACAGAGCATGGATTCACCCCTTATTATATTTCTGACATATCATTCATTCTGAAATAGTGTGGAAAAACGATTGCATTTTGGATTATTAACAATGTGGAGAAACAACAACACTAAGATGAAGAAGAGTGATGTTGTGTAGAGTCATCATACATGCAGATTCTTCCTAGGGCAGCATTGTGTGAAATGGAGTGTGAAATGAGTGCACTTTACATCCGTGCAGTGGATTATACACATTATCTTACACTGGGGTTCGAGAGCATCTTGCCTCTCACCTGGAAATCTGTCATCAAGTAACACTCGCCTTTACTCAAGTCCATTTAATGTTCCTCACATGCCTCAGTCCTGTTCTATCAGTCCATGCCCGGAGGTCCAGAACCGAGTGAAATATTGTCTTCAGACATACTTGAACTTATTTTGAGAACAACACAGTGCTAGCTTTACTGTATAATTGTCAATCACTAAAAAGTACCCAAACTAACTAAACCGTTTTCTGCTCTTCATTTTTCCCTTTATTAAAAAAGATTGTTGTACGCCTGTCATCTTGATGGAGCAGAAATGTGCTTTGCTGTGCTTATAGTTGCATCATAAATAAACACCTCTCTTGAAGTTACATTCAACTCAAAGCACTTTGACACATAAAACCTGCATTGCTTATTTATTGTGTTGCTGGAACAAACATAGAATACACTTTACATTAATATGTTTGTAATGCAGATGCAATGGAAAACTTTATAGGGCATTTTTACCTTTTTAAGAACTAAATTACCAAATACATTTGTTGTTGTTTTAATATTGCAGCACACATATGTACTTGATAACATGTGTGTGAATACAAATATATAATGTATTTGAAAAAGAAAATGACCAATAGGAAGTAAAAGTACTTTTTGTTATGCACCAATGTTCACTGCACAGTGGGTCTGCATCACAGAATAGCTAGAGGCATCACTCTGTTGACAGACTAAAATGCAGTCGGGGAAATATTGTAAGCATAAAAAGAACAGCTGAGATCACAGACACAGCCACATGTTGAGTTGTCCTTATGTGCCTAAAGGTATATTTTAGCTGAAAATTAACTGTTCCTCTTTTGGGGTTGAAATGTTGCACTACAAACTGTAAGGACTGCAGTTGAAGAAGGTAGGGTTGACCCTAACCCTAACCCTGAATGGAAAAAGGCGAGAAATGTACTTAACTTTAAACGCTTTGAATTTCACACCTTAGGTACAAATTGCAACAACTATTTTTGGCCACTTGGGGGCACTGAAAACACCTGTTAAAAATATACCTGACATAGCACCACCTTTAAAATACACCTGCTTTTTTTTTTTAAAGATTCAACAGTAACGACATTTATATTCCTTATTTGTGTTTCTGATATATATTTTCACTCTCTTTTAGCTCTGTTCTTTTCTCCCTCTCCTCAATGCTCCATTTTGTTCATCAGTTAGGCACTGGCTGTGTCTGTCTGCTGTTTGGTGCATGTCCTGTTCTTTTTCAGTGGAAACAGCTGCCTGCATGCTGTAGCCGTAAATTGACACTATGAGAGCGATGAGAGTAAACCAATACAGTCAAGTCGGCTGTAAAACCAAAATATTGAGCTAAAAGGTACACAGCTCAGTAGAGCTGAGAGGGGCTGCAGATCAGCTGATAATTCCCTGTCGTACGGGACTACTTTCACATCACAAAGTCATTTGATCCATCATTAATGTATAAACATATTGTTTCTAGCTGCTTTAAATATAGCAATATTCAATGAAATACATAACTCAGAAGGATACATTTAAAAAACACGACTAATCATGATGAACAATAATATGTGCCAGCAAGTGATGTCATCTTTATATGAGTATTTATTTTTAAATTAATTTAAACAATGATGAAGAAGACAAATGTATGAGGATTGGAACAATAGCAAATTAAATCACTATAACGGTATTGTTGCAATAGCTAAAGAAAATGTAAAAAAATAAAATAATGCTGTCAGTCTCTTGATATATCTTTAACTTAATTTAATATGTGTTTTGTCTCTCTTTATGCAAATCATTGACGCTCAAATTGAGCAACCATGAAAATGTCTGTAACCATGAGATCAAATAGGCACCGAAGTATTTACGTATTATTAATAACCTACACAATTCTTTACCCATCACAGTTATCGTAAAATGACACCCAATGTGAGAGCCAGGTCTGAGAATGAGAGATGTGACAGCCATTATGTTGCAGCAACTCTTGCCTCCCATTTCCCCAAACTGTGATTTCTTCACCTGCTACTCGTTGTGTAATGTTTGCTGATTGCAGTGCTCCTGTATTGCACCTGCATAATGAAATGATAGAATAAGGAGCTGCTCAGTGCTCTCACATTCCAGCTACTCAGTAACCACATTTAGATACTATTTTTTCTCTCCTCTTAACCGCCATTACAACCCAGAACAGCTAAGGTGCTTTTAGTAGGAAAAAAACTTCAGATAGATAGATACTTTCTGAGCTGCTAAATACAGATTGAACATAGTAAAAAAAATACAATTATAGTGTCCGTCCCAAAAAATAAAATTACTTATAGTGAAAACCAGGGCTGTCCCTCAATGCAGGTAGATCACGCAGACTGCGTGGGGCCTCACCTCGCGGAGGCAGCCTCAACTGAGCCGCAAACCCCGACGCTCGCTAAACAGGGGGCCTCACCATCTAACTTTGTGTGGGGTCTCAAGTTGGCCAGGGATGGCCCTTGAATGATGGTATGGTAGACTAAAAGCTTTAGGAATCCAAACTATAACATATAATAAGTACCCTGTATCAAGATCGATGCAAAACAAGTGACATTTGACCTTTTTATAGAGGTTTAGCAAAAAAGAAACACTTCTGGGGTCATTTGGGTGGATTTGCCCAACCTGATCTCACCAGAATGCATGACTCCACCACGACTCCTTAACACCACAATGCGTGGTGGACTCACGAACTTTGTTACATTTACGTGTCGGCACCACGCAAACAACCCCAATGTAAAGTGAATGAGGCTCTTTTGTCGTGGTGCACACACGCATTTCTACAACGTCCTGCAGGGAGCTTTTATTCTATAAAACGTTTTTAAAATCTACTTTATAGCTTGTAGTAACTCACGGGAGGCTTCTTTTATTTTATTTGTATTCATAATAATTTTTATTTTTCGTCAGAATGTATTATGGTGCATTATTTACGATTTTTTGTTCTCAAAAAACAGTGCATTGTGTGTAATACAACTGTGATTTTTATTAAATTAGTTAGTTTTTAAGGAAGGCCAGAGCTTCAGCTGTGTCCAATAGATTGTTCCCTTTAGTTAACGTTTTTTAAAAGAACATTATATTCCTATTTGATCATGTCCCCTTTATTGTATTACGGAGAGCAATGTGAGCGTCCATTCCCATTGGATAACGGAGGATTTTACACCCGGAAGTAAGTATTCCCCTTACTGTCGATTAATTTTACAGTGCCATCTGCACTACTCATCAACTCAAAAACACCAGATTATCCTTGTTGATTACACAACATTGATTGGTTTAAATTGTGTACAATGCTTTTGTATTTTTCCCCTTCGATTCGGAGAAACAAATATGTGTTCAGTTTAGGATGGCCGAAGACACTACACTACCCAGAATCCTCAGCTATCGTTTGGGACTCCACCATGTGCTTTGCTTGACAAACCCCGTGATTTGTCCTCAACCTCTGTGATTGGATGTTGGAGTGGCAGTGCGCGAAGTTTACGCTGAGCGACAAACAGCATTTTGAAATGGAATGAAACCCATCGACGGCACACTATTCAAAACAGGAATCGAACGTCTCCTATCCTAGTTTTATGGCCTGTGGGATGAAACTGTCCCTGAGTCTGGTGGTTTTAGTCCGGATGTAAGATAAAATAAGATAAGATAAGATGGTACTTTATTGATTCCAATTTGGGAAATTGTTTTTGTTGCAGCAGCATAAAAGACAAGGCATTTTACAATAAAACAAAACTACAAACAAACAAGAATAGAAAAAAAAGAAAATAGAAAATATAGGCTACGTGTTGAAATAAAAAATATACATGTAGATATTATATATGCAAATATACATATTCAAAAATATATGACAATGGAATATGGAATATCAAATATTGAACAGATTATATATGTGTAAAATGTACAGCGATGTTGTATTAGAGAAACTATGGAGCAGAGAGTTCTCTTCCAGCCAGAGGTGATTGCACCTCTGGCTGGAATGTGTTCCTGTATGGGTCCTTGTGACAGCGGAGCTGCAGCAGTCTGTTGGAGAAGGAGCTCCGTTGACTGTCCAGCTGCAGGTGGAGAGGATGGGTGGGTTATCCATCATGGACAACAGCCTGTTCAGTGTCCTCCTCTCCACCACAGCTTCAAAGGGGTCCAGCTTGATGCCGATGACAGACCCAGCTTTCCTGATCAGTTTATTGATCCTGCTGGTGTCACCGGCTCTGATGCTGCCCCCCCCCCCAGCAGACCGCAGCAAAGAAGAGTGCACTGGCCACAACAGACTAGAAGATCTCCAGCATCTTGCTGCACACGTGGAAGGATCTCAGCTTCCTCAGAAAATAGAGTCTGTTCATCCCCTTCTTGTACACAGCGTCAGTATGAGGGCTTTCTTTAAGGTTAACCTGGTATTTTTACTCCACTACATTTATTTTAGTTACTTTACAGATTCTGATTAATGATGTGAAATATAAATAACCCTTAAAGCAGACTTTAGTAACACCTGAGTAAAATACAGGGAAGGTGATTGTCAAGTGCCAACAATCAGGAGAGATATTTGATTGGAGGACTGGCTTATCTAAAGCCAGTTGAGTAGCACTTGAAATGTTTGGCTCTATGAAACCTGATGTACTTTATGATTCTGTTTTCTTCAAGCTTGTATTTTGTTGGTCGAACGCACTTATTGGAAGTCGCTTTGGATAAAAGCGTCAGCTAAATGCAATGTAATGTAATGTAATGATTGTTGGTGCTTGAGAAGACTAAATATTTGTCTGCAGATCCCTATAAAGTATATACATTACTCGTTATTCTCTACAAATTAATTAGTTAATTAAAAACTGTATATAATTGCTATTTTGGACATCCCTTTTCAAGATTTCAATATTACTCTAAACGTGTAATAACGTGCTTTAACCAGTAGGTGGTTTGGGTTAAAAAGCTGTCAAGTTTACAGTGTTAACAAAATAAAATATACTGCTGTTTCTGGTTTAGTTTACGACCGATATATTCTGTTATTGTTTTGATATTTGTAACACAAAAGCGATGGAAAAACCCCACAGCAACACAGAAAAGATAGTCTTAACATGAGTAGTTAATAAAAAACAATAATATCAAAACAAATTATTACTACTAACTTTATTGTGAAATTAAAACAGAACGGTTTTTTTCATATGGAATGCAGTTGGAGGTCAACCAATCACAGAGCTTGAGGCAACGCGGAACAATAGCTGAGGATTCTGGGTAGTGTAGTGTCTTCGGCCATCCTAAACTGAACAAATCTTTGTTTCTCCGAATCCAAGGGGAAAATTACAAAAGTATTGTACACAACTTAAACCAATCAATGTTGTGTAATCAACAAGGATAATCTGGTGTTTTTGAGTTGATCAGTAATGCAGATATCACTGTAAAATCAATCGACAGTAAGGATAATACTTACTACCGGGGTAAAATTCTCCGTTATCCAATGGGAATGGACGCTCACATTGCTCTCCGTAATACAATAAACGGGACATGATCAAATTGGAATATAATGTTCTTTTAAAAAACGTTAACTAAAGGGAACAATCTATTGGACACAGCTGAAGCTCTGGCCTTCCTTAAAAACTAACTCATTTAATAAAAATCACAGTTGTATTACACACAATGCACTGTTTTTTTAGAACAAAAAATCGTAACTAATGCACCATAATACATTCTGACGAAAAATAAAAATTATTATGAATACAAATAAAATAAAAGAAGCCTCCCGTGAGTTACTACAAGCTATAAAGTAGATTTTAAAAACGTTTTATAGAATAAAAGCTCCCTGAAGGACGTTGTAGAAATGGGTGTGTGCACCACGACAAAGGAGCCTCATTCACTTTACATTGGGCTTGTTTGCGTGGTGCAGACACGTAAATGTAACAAAGTTTGTGAGTCCACCACGCATTGTGGTGTAAAGGAGTCGTGGTGGAGTCACGCATTCTGGTGAGATCAGGTTGGATTTGCCATATCTCTGGCCCCCATCGGTCGATTTTGATGATCTCTTTTTAACCGTTAGAGCCAATATAATCGAGGAGAAGTTCCTAAATCCATCTATCTAAATATTTCCATTGAGGAGTGAGAGTGATGCGCACGCAGTTTGCCCAAAACCGGAAGCTGGGTTGTAGCTCTAGCAGCTAATATGAAATCTCCGTTTTTGACAAAAATGGAATGATGGATTATCAGTAATCATTTCAAAGTGACACAGACACATTGGATTCACGTTCAGCAGCGTTTTTCTTGTTTTAATGCCATTGAACACAACTTTTGATCAGAAAAACAGCAAAGGTAAGACATATTTGCCGTTTTGGCTCAGTAAAGCTACGCTATGTTGTCTGGGTTTGCCTAAGCTGCCTTGAGTTTTGGTCACACAGTGATGATACTTATACCTCTAGAATCTGCGGAATCTCAGCTTTAATCTGATATATTTGTTTGTGCAGATTCGATAAGTAATAAAGTATTTATACCGTGAGTTCTGTGCTAAGTGCGTTAGCATTTCTTCGCTCAGGGCTAATTCAGAGGCTTGTTATTACCCTTGTGTTTTGTTTCGGTAAAAATGGTTCATATCGTCAGTTAGCTGAGTTTCTTCTCGTTAAGTGAGTATGACACATTAATAGGTTGTTAAATGTTAAGAAGCCCTGAGACCAGAGTCCTGCACGGGTCTGATTTTCAAGACCCGCTCCCGCCCCGCACCCACAATGTGCAATACCGAACCTGCCCCGCTACCCGCACATATTGCCAATTAGTCCGCAACCCGACCCGACCCGTCGGCACAAGATCCGCAACCCAACCCGAACCCGCATATATATGAGCAGTGAAAACGTGCAATTATTAACACACGACCCGATGCATGACTCTGCCTCAGACGCAGATCTTACAGATAAGTGCTTGTTAAACAGAGAGGGGGATGAGCTGTTCCCCACGCAGGCAGCAACACCGCTCCATATGTAGGTGAGTTATATCAGGAATGAGACAATCCCTCTCACACTGATTGCAAATACAATTGATACTGTTCTGTAGGTTGGTAACTATGGTACAAGCAACCCCTTAATGCTGCATATAGTAATTTCATTCATTTTTCGTAAACTGTAAAATTATACACTTTACAACATCAGGAGGATGCGTCCTCAGCTGTCCCAGAAAGCAACGCAGGTTCTGGTCCAGACTCTCGTCATCTCACGCCTAGACTACTGCAACTCCCTCCTGGCTGGTCTACCTGCATGTACCATCCGACCTCTGCAGCTCATCCAGAATGCAGCGGCTCGTCTGGTCTTCAACCTTCCTAAATTCTCCCACACCACTCCGCTCCTCCGCTCCCTCCACTGGCTTCCGGTAACTGCTAGAATCCACTTCAAGACACTAGTACTTGCGTACCATGCTGCGAATGGATCTGGCCCTTCCTACATCCAGGACATACCGTTAAACCGTACACCCCAGCACGTGCACTCCGCTCTGCATCAACCAAACGACTCGCTGCACCCTCACTGCTAGGGGGAACCAAGTTCCCATCAGCAAAAACACGTGGGTTTGGTATCCTGGCTCCTAAATGGTGGAATGAGCTCCCCATTGACATCAGGACAGCAGAAAGCTTACACATCTTCCGGCGCAGACTGAAAACTCATCTCTTTCGACTCCACTTCGAGCGATAGAATTACTAAGAACTGCTAACAGAGCACTTATATACTAATAAAGGACTGGCTTATCTAAAGCCAGTTGAGTAGCACTTGCTCTATGAAGCCTGATGTATTTATATTATTCTGTTTTCTTCAAGGTTGTATCTTCCTGGTTGAACGCACTTATTGTAAGTCGCTTTGGATAAAAGCATCAGCTAAATGCAATGTAATGTAATATAGCTGTTTTATGGGCATATACAAAAACAAAATGAGAATAACAAAATCAGCATCAGAATCAGATTCAGGATTATAAATACTTCATTAATCCCTGATGGGAAGTAGAATTTTATTATAAAATAAATGATCAATTAAAACATTTGATAAACTTAGAAGAGTTAAGTAAAAATGTGCACACTGTACTGCAATACATATATCAAGATATGTTTATAATGGTGTAAACTGTAGTGTATTAATATAAATAATATCTGATGGAAAGAACATACAAATGCTTTATAAATGCATCGGCAATTGTACCCCTTGGAATGATATGACTAAAGACAGCAACCTTGAGATGTGAAATAACAATACCTGGAACATGTGCAGTGGTGAGCAGCAGCAGAAGATAATAGGTGTATTTTGAGTACTGCGCACAATACACTCACTAAAGGTCAGGGCATTATTATAGTTCTAGATGAATGTTGACAAAGTATACAGATGTCTGACGTGGTTGTTTATCCCTCCAACAGAGTTGCACACACTTGTAGAGTTTATACCAAGAAGCAATAAAGCTGTTCTGGCTGCTTGTGATGGAACACCTTTATGTTTGTTTTTCCTTTCATTCGTCACACAAATGTTTTCCAACTGTTCCAAAAGATTAGCAGTTAGTCACAAATCCATATGGTGAATGCTTCCCATACTCTAACATGCTGCCTTTGTTCTAGTTATTGCAGTCATGGGAACAATGGGATCCATTTTGTGAAGAATAACGCCCCCAAAGATTGGTGTCGAACAGGAAACACAGGTGCGCACAGATGTCATGATGCCTGAATGTGTTTCTGTGTAATGAGCACAAGTTTGAATTTTACTTTCCCTTTTTTAGGACTCTACTTGAAACTATCCATTTAACACGCTCAAGGTGGTGAGGCTGCTGAGTGGATTTCAGGTTATGTAGTTACATCAATTATAATAAAACCTTGCAGGTGCACTATTCCTAACCACTCTGTTGCTTCACTCACAATTGGGACATCATGACGTTTTAATGGCAGTGTTTACGTTGGTTTCTTCAATGGCCCCTCCGATGCAAACAACATTTCCACACACTTTTCAGCACAGGTGTTTATAAAGGAGCTGCAATTATGGTTGGCTCAAACATCGGCATTACAAATGGATGCCTGAGATGTCACCATTGGACGGATCCGGTTTTCACACTCTGCCGGCTTGGAGGAAGGTGTTTTGATAAAAAAAATTCTCTGCTCTGAAATAGATTGCTGGGTTTTGCTGTGATGAGATTAGTATGGTGCAGGTTCTGGAGAATCGACAGAACATGAAGGAAGCTTCATAGCCTAGTCTATATGGCTGATATGCCCTGGAATTAGTGTCTAAGGGCACCACAGCGAGGTTGGAAGCCTCAGATGTCCTGTGGTGATTCATTTAAGTTTGCAACGGCTGATTAAACGGCCTCTGACTTCTTTTTAACAAAGCACGACAGGGTGACAGTTTGACAGTGAAACCTGTTTTAAATCTGCAGTGCAACTTTACAGCCATCAGTGGCATTAGCTTATTGAAGTGAAACTTGCAATCACTGGTGCAAATGTACTTGCAGACGCACAAAGGCAGACTGGTACAACTCAATTTAGGTGATAATTTACCTCAATTGCAACTCCAACAGGTTAATCTATGTCTCAAATAGTGGTTGAAAATGAATGTGTGTGCGTGAATGTGTTTGCACACATAATCAATGTTGAGGTTGCATTTACGAAAGATAGAACTGAAGAAAGAAGGCAGGTAGAGATAAAGAAAGCTTGGAACACGCACAGAGGGATTTGTGCTAAATTGAGGTGTGCAAGTTATTTCTAAATGTTTCAAATAAAAAAGACTTATCTGCACAAACACATGTGGATATTTACTGAGTATTCATGCTATTTCTTTAATCCTCTACATGTGTGCCTCATTAGCAGGGGCTGCCTAAAATAAAATCGGAAACCTATATCTCCTCTGACTAACTGCTGCACATAAAGGCAGAACACCGAAGCATATGTGCAAGGTGTTGAAAAAACACCCCACACACACACACGCACACGCACACGCACACGCACACGCACACGCACACACACACACACACACACACACACACACACACACACACACACACACACACACACACACACACACACACACACACACACACACACACACACACACACACACACACACACACACACACACACACACACACACACTATTCTACATTCTCGGGAAAATAGACACTTGCAGTGTGCTTTCCATTTGATGTATTACACATATCTACAAACATGCAAATCACAAATGCACGCACAGCTGGGGGGTGGTTGCAAAGAGAGTGAGTCCATGAGCTGTATGAGAGCTCTTCTTAGATCCCTCTTGCCCACCGTGGGTGTTTTGTCTTTCCCGCGAGGGATGCTCGTTGTTTTGCGGAGGCAGGTTCAGCTCTAGGATTAATGAAAAGCTCCATCTTAGTCATGAAAAGAGCATTTTCACAATCTATTTAACATCATACATACCAAAGGCTCACATTAGGCTCAGTTGACTTATGCTCGCCTACAGCAGTGTTTTTTCTGATGCATTCATTGCCACTGCTGTGATTTTCTTTGGGTAAGCTGCCCCCCCTCTAGCCGTGCCCATTGAGCCTCTTGCATCTCTCATGTTCACTGTCAGAAAACGCATTCTTCAGCGCTAGATGAAATATGGCACGCAACTTGAAGTCTGAGGGACTTATTGAAGAAATTAGAGTAATAAGGCTTCCCAGGGCTTTCGTGGCCTTTTTTAGTAATGTCTTTTTCTCGCCCGTCTGGTGATAGATCCACAGAAACAGAGGATTCAGTGGCACAGAGCATGGTTGTAGCCAATTAAGTCAAACCTTTATAGGTCAAACACAGCACTCTGTTAGCTTTCTGCGAGTGGTGCCAGCTCAATGGATTTTAATGCAGGATGTCTTTATCTCAGTGGCCAGGCTGACCCGACAAAGACTAAAGTGGTGCAATAGGCTGCAGCGGAAAAGCTCACAGAAGTGCATTCCATGAGTGCTGGATGTTATTTCAGTGGTTGCTTCTGTTCAATTATTTAGGGCAAGTCGTTGTAATTACACAGTGATACATTGAGGACGATTAGGGTTGTGGTGTCTACATCATCACAGGATCGCAGGACTACGTGATGAATAGAGGTGGGAAGTAGTGGAGTACAAATACTTCGTTACTGTACTTAAGTACATTTTTCAGGTATCAGTACTTTACTCCACTACTTGTTTTTCTGACTTACTTTTACTTCTTACATGTTTAACACAAATAGCTGCACTTTCTACTTCTTACATTTCAAAACAGACTCATTACTTTAGTTTGAATGTGTGTTTGGTGGCCTGATCATTATTATTTCAAGTCATTGCGTGCCTATTGATTTTAACACGATCCGTGTATCCATCATTTCCTGGTCTTCTCTAAAGAAGAGGGACCAATGAAAACGTTGTCATGTTGCCGTTGTTTAGCATCGAAACATTCATTAGCTAACAATGACATTATTGTTCTATTAATATAAAGGGAGGTCAGTTACTCTTTAAAACAGCTGGTAGTTATGGGTACTTTTTACTTAAGTACATTTTGAAGCCCATACTTCTTTACTTGAGTAAAAAAGTTTAGTCAGTACTTCTAATTTTCCCAAAGTATTTTTAAACACGAGTATCTGTACTTCTACTTGAGTAAAGGATGTTTGTACTTTTGCCATCTCTGTTGATGAACTGAAAGACATTGCAGGAAGTGCTGCGCGGCCCTGCTCGCCTCAACCGCCCCCTTTCCCTTTAGCCCTGTCAGCAATTTCTCTCCTGTGAGTAGCTGGCGTCAGGCCGGCATTCTCAGAGCTCTTAAAAGGCTGTTAAAGGTCCTTGTGAGACATGGCCCCTATCCCTCCGCCGCCACCCACACCATCCACCCAGCCCGCCCACAAAGCCCTCTAAGCAATCACAGCTTCTCAGGATGTCAGCTAACATTACTGTAACCCCACTTACGCCTGCGATCAGGGCTCAGCCATGCAAGGGGAACTGGGGCAAAGCCAAGGAAGGCACTCGCCCATGGCAGCCGAGGGAGAGACCGGTCGACTCCGCCACACTGACCTTTGAGGGCCTTTCGAGGATTGGGATGCGATGGCGTGGGCGATGAATGATAGTGAAAGTAATGCTCTGATTCATTTGTTGCTGTAAACACAATGACTAGCACAGCAGAACAAGATGCAGCTGAGGACTAAAATAAGACACACATGTAATCCAATTCACTTTTTTTTAAGGTGAAGACAACTGGAGGGCCCATTATGTGGCCCCGGCTCTCCTGCCCTGTCCAGGTTGGTTTGTCTGTCATGGTGAAATGGCACGACTGCAAATTCTGCCTGACAGCTCAAGCTCCCCTTAGGGAGACTAAGTGGCGTCAACCTGTCGTAGTCACATACTGTTGCTGACAAGGTGATGATGAACACCTTTCATTAAAAAGCAGAAGCTGTACTTTTCCTCTGAGAGAAGATGTTCCGGTCTTAATGTCAAAGGGAAAGGATAGGAGACTGGGACAGGAAGCCTTGGGGCCCAAATTCCATATCATTTTATCAACCCACTCTCTTCAGTCTGCGTAGAAATGACACGACTTTACACATTGGAAATGCGTGGAATAGATACGCAGAAGTCCGATTTTGCGTGTATATGATACGCCAACCATTCCCATTGAGTTCTGAGGCCGAGTGTTGTGTGTATATGATACGCCACGTTTCGTGCCTGCACCACGTCTTTTTTTCCGGTCGGGTCGTGGAAGACCGGAAGCTGTGTGGTTCATAAAAACATGTTCTTACTCAATATCAAGCCACGATTATTGTTTTTATTTTAAATCGTATAATGTCGGACTTTCTTTGCTGTCTGTGAGGAAAATAAATGGGGCTCAGAGCCTCAGGATACTGAAATCTGTATTTTTTAAAATCTTTTTGTCCTTCTAATTTGTTATTCTTTTCTAAATAACTCACTGTTATTTACTCAACAATAACACAATCCTTGTTTTTAGACGTCCGTCAGGAACTGAATTTAAAAAATAAAGTCACCGGAAACAGACGTAGGCCTATATGGGACATTTCGAGCAGCATTGCGATACACACCCACTGAACTGAATTCCCAAGATCCTCAGCTTGAAGCTCGGTGATTGGATGTTTTAGCCGCAATGCACGTTGGGATATGGTGTTAATGCGATATGAAATCCAAATGATATGCACGCAAAACTCGGCCTCAGAACTCAATGGGAATGGTTGGCGTATCATATGCACGCAAAATCGGACTTCTGCGTATCTATTGCACGCATTTCCAATGTGTAAAGTCATGTCATTTGAACGCAGACTGAAGAGAGTGGGTTGAATTGTATATGCTACCTCCTGTGTGCCACCATGATGTACAACAATTCACAAGAACCACAATCAGAGGCACAGGAAGACCTGCGACCTGCATGGATTGTATGCCTCCCATGAAAAATGATGAAATCTCGCCACCGGCCTTCAACAGCGCAGATGCTGCAGTTAAAATATGATATGTAAATTCATACTGCTTAAAGCTGCACTTGGCAGCGATGGCGGCTCCAAATGGCAGCGGCAGATAACTATAGCGACAATTTAAAGTTCACTACCGAGAAATCATCGCTTGAGAAGTCATTACACTGCACACAGCAATACTGGCCGGTTTGTGATTGCTTTAAAGGGACAGGGGAGGTAAAAGACCATAGCTGGCAGAAGTAACATTGCTGAGTCCAGTTTTCTCTGGTCAGAGCACTCACTTGCTACTGATTAAGAAGCATCTTCGACTGAAATGTTGATCCATCACTTCTGTGGGCACTCAACACCAGAATATATTTTGGGTAAACAGTGGTTATTCAATGTGGTCTTCAGTTACATTGGCCTGCAGCCTGATTTGATCCAATACATGTGTTTTTAAAGGAAAATTGTGTTGCCTCAAAATGTAATATACTGTAGAGCCTATTAGTTTGGGAATAAATACTGCATCCTGGAGGTGAAATATTGACTGTTATTTGTTGGCTTCACACTGTCACACTGCTGGGAATTTCTGACAGATGTCCAGTGGGAGTTAAAGAGTCAAACTGTGTAGCATAAAAACAAGTCCAATTCCCTGCTAGAATTTCAGACAACTGCTCATCACAGGCACACATTGATGAACCACAAATGTTCTATCACGACTCCAAAACACACATAACCAACATAATAATAATATGACTAATTCTCCCGATACAACCTGCTAATAGCGACACCACCACACAATTACAGTGCTGCATGATCAGAAAGATGGAATCCTGCGTTTTCATAGATGATTCAGTTAAACAAAAGGGGAACATGTATAGGATCCATTTGTGTCCACTGGTAGAATTTAAATGAGGACATTAGGAGCAATAAAATGGCTTGAATTCCTTAGTAAACACAAGTCTCTGAAGTACCGTTGCTGTCAGTGTATGCCGGCTTCAAATTAGACACACACCTACAATCCATCCACAAATGATTAGTGGCCTAATGAGTAACATTACACCGTGACATTACCACAATTTGGTACCATTGCTTTCTTTCTTCCTCTCTTTCTTTATTAGGATGCCAATTAGCATAGCATGAGCATTCACTATATCCTGGGGTCCACACCCACGCACGCACGCACGCACGCACGCACGCACGCACGCACGCACGCACGCACGCACGCACGCACGCACGCACGCACGCACGCACACACACACACACACACACACACACACACACACACACACACACACACACACACACACACACACACACACACACACACAATGATCATCATTTTAACCATCTTTCAGCCAAACATACCCACAGACACAGTTCAATTATAATTTATGACAGGAAGATATTGTTTAAGCAGAAGTGTGAAACGATCTTTTAAATTCAGCATCATGACAACAAGGATTGCCAAATAATGGAGTCTTTTTTTATTGCATTCTTCACGTTTCATACCCGGAAACTTCATATAATAACATTTTGTAACCCCCACAAATTAGCACCACTAATGTCGGATCATGTTAGTGCCGGATGATGCTTCTCCATGTTATCCCTTTTTAACATTAGAGCATTGTATCGCAGTGACCACAAAGTGTTCAATTACATTGATTTTGTTCCTCTTCCTTTGTTATCCTGCTGGGTACTTTGTAAGCCCGAAAGGTCGACTGTGAAAGAGAGATAAGTGGAAGAAAACAACTGGTTTTACCTAATATAATTTCATTATCAGAAAATGTAAAAACCTTAGAAAAAAGGATGAAAGGATTTTTAAATGAACACATTTACACATTGTTCAGTAGACACCTTGAGATCCCAAATGATAATGTCAGGTCTGTGGTTTAAGAAAGTTATTTAAAAAAAAAATGAAATCTTTGTCTTTTCATGGCATTTTGGTAGCTCTTGTTGAGATATGACTATCTATGTTGCAACAAATGTCCGCAGTTGAAGGACATTTGTGGATGTCATGTTCCTTTATGGACTTAATGTGTACATCGTGCAGTCTGATTGGACTGACAAATGAATGAAAAGATACCATTTTATGGAGCATATATCAGGTTTCCATTTCTCGTTGACAACCTTTTTCATCCCCTGCGCTACTCCATTTGGCTGTTATGATGGCACAGCAGTTTCAGGGCCACAGATCATGTTTGCACGCATATGGAAAATGCATCTGCAATGTAATAAAGACAGTAATGGGAGTAAGGCGGTGCTTATGTAAATGTTGCTGTAATTGTTTATATGATTAGCAAGAGAAAGCAGCTGCAGTACCATGTGGAGTGTTTAGATATTACTGGCATTTACACAGACCATTCAAGACATATTATTGTCTTGTTGGGAAGTTTGATCGATTTGTGCCTGAGTGGTGTTCTCTCATGTCATGCAGACATGATTATTGATATGTATATAAATAGAGAGTGAGGGAGTGATAGAGAGTGATAGACTTAAACACAGTTTAAATGAGTTGTTGACAAGTCAAGCCAAAAGTGCTTCTGGTTGCAAAATTAGGTGCGGTTGTAAACAAGTCTCCTTCAGTAGAATACAATGACCCTTCTTATCTATTGATATAAACACGTTATCCCTAATGGGTTCATGGCCTCATGAGAATGATATTTATTTAGTAAATGATGGTCTAATTATGGTAACTTTACCCTTTCGCTGTGTGTTTTCAGTAGTTGGTTTGACATAAGCTCCCTTTCTGCTGGGAAAATTGGTTGACATTTTGACATTCAAGATCCTATCAGAAACAACAATATATAAAAGGGCCCTATCATGCACATTTTAAGCTTCATAATAAAGGTGTTTCGTGCCTCTGCTGTGACATGTTTTCATGCTTTAATGTTCAAAAAGGTCTTTATTTTTCTCTTACTGCCTGTGCTGCAGCACCTTTTTCACCCTCTGTCTGAAACCAGAGCCCAGTCTGCTCTGATTGGTTAGCTGGTCGGCTCTGTTGTGATTGGTCAACCGCTTAGGGATGTTCCACCCCTAGCCTATCACGTACAATATGTTGGAGGTCTAGCCAATAGAAGCGCGGGTGTTACGTAGTGATGTCAAAATGTTACAGGATCAAACAAAAGAGTCCAATTAGAGGCGTTTTCAGTTAATGAACATGTGAACATTATACCTGCTAAACATAGCATTTTAAGTTGTCATTGTTATCATGTTTGATGTTAGCTGCTAACTTATGTGACAGCCTCCTGGATTCACTTGAATGGTTGCCCTCTCTTAGTCCTGTTTTATTTATATATCAAATGATAATTTAAATTACAGTATTTCTATAGCAACTGGCCTTAGTCAAGCTGATCTTTCTACAATGGTGTTGTGAGAACTGAAGGATTGTTCTGTGCGAGTTTGGTTAAAATGTGTCTTTGTATTTTATATGTATTTTCATTAATTCAACATTTAAATTAGGACAGCTCTCTTTTTAGATATCCTTTATTTGAAGTGTTAGAGGGATTGTGGATACAAGGTCGTAACAGAGCACTAAGAGTGACTATTTCATATATTTGAAAATGTAATGTGATTTTCAGTCACTTTGTGCCGAAAGACCAATTAAAGTTTTTTTGGGGAACACACTACCTCATCATCCACACTTCGCTGCATAAGAACCACTTTTCATACTCACAAACATTATTGTTGTGCATTTGGACGCAGGGCTTGAGTTGATATGCTTGTCTAGTTAAACGTTTACACTCATCACAGCAAATTGGATGGCAGTTTAATAAGTGGCGCTCACATTTGAAAATGGAATTGATTTCCAGACACAAATATTTCCTTGTTTAGTTATCACTTGAGATACTGACTGAATATTGTTCCATCTTGCAAATGTATTTCTGAGCAAATCTCTGCTAGACATAATGGGCAATGGATGGGAAAAGAAAAGTAATCAGAAATGGTTTCTGAGGTTGTGTCAGTTAATTAACACCTGATTAATTGGTCAGTGGAGATGTCTACTTCCTGCTGTGGGATGAGGCTTCGAGCAGCATTAATACAATCCCATTAATAAGTACAGAGATTATTAGAAATGTTTCGGAAGGGCACTCTAACAGACTGTACAATGTAAACCAAAACAATGCCGTACAATTACACAGTACTTGGTAAACAAAAAGATGTAAATGGAGAATTATTGTCGGTCCATTCAGTTACACAAAACAAGTACATATAGTCTTAATCAGAAACAGCGCCATGTATTTAAGTACCAGAAATGAGTTTGCCTCTGGTAGAACAAAAGAGTCTTATTAGCAGTCAAGCTATGCACTTTGTAATGTCAGTGACATCCTTCTCTCCTGCCCCTGAAGACTTGTTACAGGGTTCAGGGCAACTTGTGAAGTCACAGCAGTGGAGAGTGATGTTTGAAATGTGACATGAATACAGAAAGAGAGGCAGTATTATTTTCGGGAAATACATCTTTCTTCTCTGACAATTGCCCTTTATTTTGCATTCAGATAATCTTATTTGAGATTGCATTGTTGAGCTGTCTTCCAATGTGTCACATAGCAATTACACTCTTGTAAAGACCTGAGATGGGCTGTGGACTTCAGACAAGTGAGCACTGTTTTCAGTTGTAAGCCGTATGTGGGTAATTTGTGATTTCTGGTTTTCCAAAAGATACAATTATTTTGTTTGACCCTCTGTTTGTCAGGATCTACTAACAGCTACTAACTATCTGAAACGTTATGTTAATCTTAACCAGGTGTAAGGGACTGAGAGGCAGAGTAGTGAGAGACATTCCCAATAGGTGGCTCCACCCGCTGCCAATTAACAGTATTGGGAGCAGGTGTGGAGACCTCACACCTGGTGCTAATCACTCCCTCAAGGGAGACAAAAGCACCTAGAGTTGCTCAGTTGTGTGTGGCACATGGAGGGAGCAGGAGACTCCCAGCGTGAGGAAACAGTTTGTAAGCTGGTAAATCGGTTAGCGGCCCGGCTACGTTAGCCTTTCTATCGTTAAAGGTATTTTTTAGTTTAACAGCAATAAAGCCTCTTTTTTTGGATTTGAACACTGCCTCTGTCGTGACTGCTTCACTACCACTTTTCTCTTTATCTGCCCAGTCCTGTTACACAGGGTTGGGTTGACGTCTGAAATCAAATTCCATTTTGTAACAAATTCTAAATGAACGCCTCTTTGCACTGCAATTTCGGCACGAAAGAGAATAGCTGTGAAATTGCTGGTTTTCAATCTAAAATGGTGGTCCTTGATCACTCTGTGAAACGTGTTATTGGCCGATTTTGAGTTCAGACTAAAGTGTCCCAATGTGACTGCTGCTATTAGTACATGGGATTATCACATCTGACAGGCTTCACAATTGATAATCTGACTAAAAATGCAACCAAGATTGACCAATAAGACATCTCTTCGACATTTGTTCAGGCATTTAACATGTAAACGTACATGGGTCTTTAGCAAATATTTGTATCCCCAATAACTGCGAAACCCTTTTCTTATCCAAAAAACGTATCCCAGAAGCACCTGAATGTCTGTGATTTTTATACTTCAATTTCTCAGGATTTTCTGCTGCAATTCCCTTAACCCATTTGAACACATTTAAATTGGCTGTGTTGCTGACACATTTCACCAAAAGGTGTCCAATTCTAAATAGCATTGACTAAGATTCTTATTGCTGTTTCTGCATCAAAGACATTTCAAAAGGTTGCCAGTTGCTTTTTTGTTGCGTGTGTGGGGACTTAAGCTGAGGAAAAGTGCCGCCTACACTACCTAGCTTTGGAAGAAGACCCCGCTCTACCAACATCTGCTGCAGGTCTCACAGGATCTGTGAGCTGTCGACCACTCATCTGCACTGAGTACGTTTGTCTTTGGTTTCACACAAGAGTTGGTAGGATTCAGAGAGCTCTGTTCCTGAAAAGAACAACAATAAATTCAACACTCATTTTCACAATGCAAAAAAAGGTCTAAGTCGAAGAAATAAACCCAGAAGGTGCCTGTAAGGTTCATTTATAGGTTATGGAACAGCTGTTAACACTCACAAGCTTGCAGTATATAATTCAATCAATTATGCATGTAAAAATATTCCACACATGCATGATAAAGTGAAGTCTTTCTGTAGAGCAGCCTATAGAACTAGCAAGAAAATGCTCTGACCTACACACAAAAACAAAAACAAATCATTTGCACACATGTAAGCTTGGCTGTGCAGGTTAAAAAGATATATTTGATTTTAAAATTAAAAAAGTTCAAAGGGATGAAACACTTGTGGGAAGATAATGAATTAGAAGTGATGAATTATTGTTTAAACAATAAGGTTTTATTCCTTGTATACTGTGTATACATAACAACCAAACAAATGGGTTCTCCGTCAACCAAATGAACCAAAACCCTAAAGATTATAATAATAATATGTCTATGTGTATATGAACATTTAAAAGTGTCTTCCTTTCTTAAAAATGGAGCTCAGAATTACCATATTGTGAGGTTTCCATCACAGAGCAATCAAACATGTGGTAATGAATTTACGTTAAAAACGTGTAAATTATCATCCAATTTTACTTTCTATCCTTGACTGAATTGTATCAATGTTTCTTTGAAAACAAGAAATGTTGTACAAATGATAAATATGTTGTACACACACACACACACACACACACACACACACACACACACACACACACACACACACACACACACATTTTGTAGAATATTATCGATCACATGGAATGTCCTTTTATTTTTCTTTCTAAAAATACTTTTCATTTAATTTGTGTTTCTGGACAAACAGCACTCCCTGGAGGAAACGTGCAGTAGCCTACATGCCAGCCGGCAATTACATGAAGTCAGCAACTTTTACTTAGAACATAGCATGGTAGGAACTAACTAAACAGACGTGAATATTTAAGAAATATAAACGTAATTTCTGTAACGTTAATTCAGGTCTGCCCAGCGTTGACCTCATATAATTTAACGTAACGGGAAGTAAT
Organism: Pseudochaenichthys georgianus; assembly: GCF_902827115.2. Taxonomy (NCBI): domain Eukaryota; kingdom Metazoa; phylum Chordata; class Actinopteri; order Perciformes; family Channichthyidae; genus Pseudochaenichthys; species Pseudochaenichthys georgianus. The sequence goes on along the minus strand of NC_047507.1, from coordinate 29,770,736 downwards.
TAGAAACACTACTTAAATTAAACATCTCAAGGTTTAGCTAACGTTAGATAACTAGCCGTTAGTTATTTGCTTCTCGAGCTAGCAGGAAGCAAATTATTATACTTGAATACAAGAGGGATTATACTCTCCAAAATTACTAACCATTGACTACAATACAAAGTTTATTTCAAGGGAGCCTTTACTTCTCTAAAACTAGACTTGAGACGACATACGAAGACGAATAGGGGGGAATAGGTGAAACATTTGGCCACTTAGCTAAAATACCTATGGAGTCCCGTAGTTTAAAAGAAAGTAGGCTATACGAAAGATGTGGAGACCATTCAACTCTCTCCCGCCATGAAAGACTGTATTCGTACTCAGTGACGGGCGGTGAGTAAACGCACCCCTCATGTGTCGTTTGTTGACTTTACGGACGGCAAAGCAGCCCGCCGTGGCACCGTCTATAAACTGGGTGGATGTTAATGCTGTTGTTGAGGCTATATTGCCTAATTGTGCGGTTCATATTGTTCTGGCTGTAGTTTGTGTCTCTTTACGGTTAATGTGCTGACCTTGTCAGTGGTTATTAATGAGTACATAGACCCACCATTGGGTCAAGCCACCTGTTTACTGTTTGCATGCTATACCATGGTCTGGTTTGTTACGTTGGATATATCATAGGCTATTATCCTCTGAGATATTAGCTTTGTTTTACTATTTAGGGAATAGAGGAATTGAGGGATAGTGTGTAAGTCATGTATTTATCTGATACATGCATTAGGTATTCGATTAATGTAAGCTGGTAATGTAAGATAATATATACTTTATTGAGGAATACACTTTGCAATAGTGCATACTTTGCAATGTAAAGCCAACAAGGCAATACACTGATACACCAAAGACACAGTAAAACAAATATAATGCACATTCTTTAAGAGATGAAATGAACACGTAAACATGAGGAAAGACATAATAAAAACCATTATGTATAATTCAAAGAAATCAATGCAACAGTGGATTTTTACTTGTAATTTGTGAATGAATGATTTGTGGTTTGTATTTTAGGAAGGCACAGCATGTGATTTACATTTGGGTGTGATATACACATTTTATTTGTATTGTCTTAATCTAATGTGAATATCATATTGGTTTTCTCTTTCCAGCTAAATGTAGGCTAGTACCATCTTACAGTCAGTTTTGGGTGAACGTATTGAATGTATTTAAGCTCTGTGGGACAGCCTCGGCAGGTCACTATTAAAATTAATTGGCAAAGCTCCGGAAAGTTGAGCTCGATTTTGGCATTTTTATCCAACATGCTGACAATTTCCAACTATTTTCTCCGTATTTAATAACACAAACTGTTTAGTGGGAGCCTGTTTCTGTTTATTGTTTTATATTTTGTGATCTGTTTACGATATGTTGACATTTGGAATACAAGTAGCTGTTTGTTAGCCTGTTGCCCATTGTCTCCCCAAACTTCACCCATCATCTTCTCTTCTAGTCCTTTGTTGTAGCCCTTATGTGCTTCAAAAATAAGTAAAAGATGCAGAGAGTTCTCACATAATCAGGCCATTCTGTGTCTTTCAGATACAAACTACTCGGAAGAGGCTTTCTTGATTTTCTCCCTGGATTCACCTGGGACTTAGGCATTTCGTATCAGGTGCAGGAGATTTGAAGTGTATTGTTTGCGAAGGTGGCTGTTACATGTTTTGTTTATTTTCCCCAACAGTGCATGTACAAGGTTTCATAAGAGATTTGAGGTCAAATTGACACCAACACCGCCAATACCTGTTTATGTTGCTGCTGTTTATGAATTGTTCCTACGATCTTGAATAATCTCATGCAGACTTTACCTCCATACTGATTATTCTTTCTTATATGCCCTAGTTTTCCATGTGTTGCAGCTTCCAGAGACTGTTGGAGACACGTCTCTCATGGGTACAGGTTTGATAAGACACACATTCCTTAATCCTGACAGACAGGCAGGTCTAGCTCAACAGATACAGTAAATCAATCAATGTGTCTGAGAAGTAGCAGCCTGCTGTATCGACTTTGACCCCCCCCCCTCCCTTAATACAGACATGTTCTAGGACACGCTTGACATTGATGGCTTGTGACATAGTCTGTCTTTACATTCCAGCTGTGTACATACTAGGCTGTTGTTATAGCTCATATTCTTAAAAAGAAACGTATTTGACCCGCTATATGAAGTATATGCTTTGCATCATTACCATTTAGCGCTTAGAGTCAACAGGAGGCTGGAGATGGTTCACATCATGCCATCTTTTTACTGGACCATTAACCAGCCTCACAGAAGGGGAGCGAGTGAGAGAGGGCCGCCCTTCAGTGCCAGAGGCTTCGAGACACCAGGACGCTTGGATATATCTGAACCTGTAGATTCAAAATTCAAGCCTGTCCTCTGAATCATGTTCAATCCAGGGCCCCAAGGTGTGCATGTGATGATGGGTAGGAATTGAAAGCTTTGTAGGGAGGAGACCTGGTAGTGGTGATGAATACCAAGTAGAGATGTCGCTTCTTCTCCTCAAAAGGAGAGCCTAAACAAGAATAGGAGCCTTCTGTGAATAAAGGATAAGACTGTGTAGACGAAGGCTGGCAACGGAGGAATATGGGGGAGTTTGTTTCATTATTATAGCGAAATGTTAGTCATTGAATAAGTGAAGGAGAAGTCAACATTTTGTAACCCCTCTGACTCCCCCTTAGAGCATCTTCATCCTGTTTAAGCAGCATTAGATTTCTCCCTCCGCTCTTCAACGGCAGAGATTCAAGGCTTGTTCTCACATTTCAGTCCCTTTATCTCCTGCTAGATGCAGCTCAGTGATCTTAGCCCTCCATTAGCCTGCACACAAAGCATCCAGTGCATCGCAACCTAAACAACACAATTGGGATTGGCCTATTTCTTCAGCACTCTCTTTTCCTCAACCTTGTCTTCCAAATGACTTACACTATCTTCAAAACAACGGCATCATATCTGCTGTGTTGGAAAATCACAGCTCTGGCTTTGGTAGTAATATGCCTTGTTTGCATGTCCTAACATTTCGGCCCAGAAGTAGGGCGGCTCTCTTGTGTAGTTGTCATAAAGTTGATATTTTAGGAGATGAATTGCACCCGTGTTTCCTCAGGGTTCTCAGCAAAGGGAAATCAAACCCTCAGCTATTGCATAATATCATCTCTTAGCAAGATTTACCACATATCTGGGTTATAAATAAATCACAGCTGCCAACTACATTTTGCTGTTTTGGTAATTAATGTGCCCCAGAGGCAAACTATTCAAGGTCTACATTCCCATCCCTCTTCCTGTCCAAAAGTGACAAAATACATCAGATGTCATGGGAAAAAGATTGGGATCATTTCAATCATACGTATATGTTTTTTTCAGTAAAAATGCTTTTCCTAGTAGACACCTGGCAGCAGTGCGCAAAATATACTGTATGCATCATACTGGACATGATCCCATCAATCTTTATCTTCCGGTTTTATTACTTCATTTTTGAGGAACTCACATTTATATTTAGTTTTTTAGATTGCATTTCTTATCCTTCTCTCTTCTTGTAAATATACCACCAAAAATAATTATCTGCATACACTATCACTGATGATTCATATGCTTTCCAAAAAGTTTCCAACTTTTCCAACTGGAAGATTTGCTCCCTTTTCTTTATGATTTTGTATTTAAATATAAACCTGGTTTATAGAAAATTAGGAAGTGAATTTTCATGATTTTTACGAGAAAGCTCTGGGGTTTTTGCCTTTGCAGACCATTTACATCTACAGAGCCTATAACACACTACCCAAAAAACCCTTAACAGCATATGACTGAAGCCTGCATATCTAATCCCCATCACCTGTGTTTCACCCCCAAACACATAATAGGGCCCCTTTAAGAATCAACCCTTTTGCAGAAACTAGAGACAATAAACTGTTTTCTGTATTGAATCTCCATTTTGAAAATGTCTTGACATCATAATTAAAAGTTAGATTCAAGTGAGCTAGACATGTTCTGAAATTGATACTGATACAGTGATTATTGTTGCAAGAGAAACACTTTTCCTTTCTGATTTCTGAAAAGTTGATCGAGGAATTACTGTGTAAATTGATTCTGATTTGTTGTATTCTTGCTCTTCTACCTGCTGGTGAAGAATACAAATGTGGCCACATTGAACCAAACAAGTGTTGTAATAAGAGCTTACTGAAATCCTCAGGTGATAGGACAATTTTATAGGAAGCTTTACCTAAAGTGTAATGACTTTATAAAGAACTCTATGACAGTATGCACTGTTACTCTGACAACTGTTTACTCTGGCAATTGTAGTATTATTGTAAGGTATGGTAGGAAACACTTCCCAGTAGGGCTCCACGATATCAGGAACACTTGCAATATGTGACAACACTGTTGAATATTGCGATCACGATATCACTTGCGATATTTAAACAAATACTTAAAATACATTGTTAATGTCTTTCTGCCCTGGATTCATTGCCAACATAACCCCAGACATTAGACTATGCAGCAACTGAAAACATTACAAACATTAATTCCAATCCAACAATATATATATATATATATATAGTTTAAATATTTGAATTTGTTTTTGTGGTTTACACAAAAGGACCTACACACTGGTTTTTCTATGTGCTCAAGTCCAATAACAAAGCAGCATGGTTTTAGCCGCGGCTCAGAGGCTGCCTCCTGTTTCCTCTGGTGGTTTCCGCAAGTGTTCGTCATGACTAATTGGAATTCCCGTTATAAAATGTAATCTTTCTTGAAACAAACATACTTCCTGTAAGGGAAACTTCTGCAGCAATGGAGAGTCAGGACTTAGAGAGACACGGGACGAGCAGGAGTTCTGACGTCAAACACTGGTAGTTTATTACAAGCATCGGCCGGAGAAATTCACATCACAAGTCACACAGTCAAAGGTTCTAACTGCACGGGTGGGTTGCCATGTCAAATCTGATCAGCCTATCTCTTGATAGCGTCTTTGGGTTCAGAAAAGCGCTATATAAAATTAATATATTATTATTATTATTATTATTAGACCTTTTAAACCAGTTTACAGAGAGCTAATCAGCATATTGGGGGAAGGTATACGTGAACACCTGGAGACACTGAATCACTCATCTGACTCTATGGCTCTTGTGACCGAGAGTTGACCGGTCATAAAACTGATAATGTCAGCAATATCTGAGACTTCCCATTCCTTAAGACAGATAACAGACTTAGGCTTTGTCGTAAATGTCAACAGGCCGAAAGGTCAAATATCTTAAGTAAAGACAAAATTAATCCCTAACACTTCCCAATAACAGAAGAGCTGTCTTTTTTATATATTTTTTTTATCACTCGTCTCTCTCCCTTTAGCCTTCACTATGTTCCGCTAACATGGGCTTTACCGGCTCGGCCAATAGCCTGACTTCTATATGAGGGGACGGGACATCTAGAGCACTAAGGCTTCATCTGATTGGTCAAATATATTAACAAGACGAGCATGAATGCTTGGCACATGGTATTGGCTATCATTTATCGCAGTTCGAGCAGTCTTTGCGATGAGTCCATCACAAATGTTGATATCGCGATAACGATGAATTAATTGTGCAGCCCTTCTTCTCAGCTGCAGGCGTGGCTGAGGAGCTGCAGCTTCAAAATAAAACAGTGTTGAAACATTGCAGAGAAGAAACCCCACGTTGAGTTTCTGAGATCTGAGTGAGTGGAGGCTTCTTTCTTTTTTGAGGTCTTACACAAACTGGTATCAGGATCGCTCTTAGTCTCAAATCCACAGTGTGACAGTTAGCAATAAAGACTCTGTTCATCAAGACTTCTTTTCTCCAGTGATGCGTGGAGGCGTATGAAGGCCTTCAGATTTTCTCTGGTGAAATTATGCACATACTGTAGCAGCAATTGTGCAGTGATGGAAATGATTATACTTCTTGATAAATTCCTACAGTATCTTAAGAAAAATATAGACCCATGTAAAATGTCACCAACATTTGCATGATTATGATTCTCACATTGATGATGTATAATTTTAAATTGTTAAACTTCATAGCAGAAACAGATTGATGGACATTTTTATTCCATAGGTGTCATTTCAAGCAACAGCTACTGTAGTTTCTCCAATTTAAAGATTTGCTGCGCTTCATACAGTAGAAATAGCTTTCAGTGATACCTAGTGTTGGAGGATGATGATGTAATGATGATGGATTAAAACTCCTGGGAAAGAATTCTTCCTTATCGACTAATTAGGTTAGATTATATTTACTTTATTGATCCCAATTTGGGAAAGTGTTGTGTCTCAGCAGCATGTAAACAAGTCGTTGAACTAAAAATTAAATGAAAATAACATAGCAGTTAAAAAATATGTCTTTGCCTTAAAAGATCAAGTGGTTTCTTTTTTTTTTTACTTAACCCCTGTCAGCTTTCCAATGGGCTACCGGTGCCTGGTGCTTAGTACACTTTAAAGGTCCCATGGCATGCTTTTCCGGTTATTACCTCTTGTGTGTTATGTAGCTTTTTAAGGATGTAAACGGTCTGCAGAGTCACAAACCCTCAAAGTACACCCTGTAACGAGTACAACTCTAACACAGAAAAGACCTGTCTATGCTGCCCCAGAACGCCTCGTTGGAGATTTTTTGATTATTCCGGGTACCAAGTGACGTAACGACGGCCCAAATGGACCAATCCGTGGAGCTCCTCACACACCAGGATCCCTTGGCGTCACTATCAAACGCAGTCTAGGGGACCTTTAGCGTTGAGCATGGAGCTCCCTGAACATTGGTAATAGACAAGTTGGGATCGCGGAGAAACACTCAGCCGTATCTTTTCTCAGCCGTATCTTTTCTCAGCCGTATCTTTTCTCAGCGGCGATACTCCGCGGATTATCGTCGGCACACTCAGCTTTATCTTTATAGTTTCGCCGTGTCTCGCTGTCTCGCAGACCCCACACAGCAACCAGGAAACTACAGCAGTAATCCAGCTCACACTGTCCGCTCCTCGAGCCTCAAAGGGCGGAGCAGCGAGCCCCGCAACGTCCCGCCAACACGGCACCCAGACCCCACGCAGCATTCTCATCTGTTTGTTCTTACTGGTGTCATTTTCTGGTTGCTAACAAACGCCATTGTAAAACATAAACACTGATGTTCCGCTGTAACGGTGGTTGACTCATCAGAACAGAGTGGTTGAGCTGACCAATCAGAGCACAGTGGGCTCATAGGGAGGGGGGGGGGGGGGGGCAGGAGCTCCAACAAGCCGTTTAGGACAGAGAGTGAATACCTGGTGAATACACATACTATACAGAGATGCTGTATGAGAAACCAATGTGAGTTTGGAACATTGAACATTGTAAATCTATTCTAGTAGACCTCAACAATGGAATTATGATCAGTAGAAATGGCCATGACATGGGACCTTTAAAGTAATGTCCTAAAAAAGGATGTAATTTTCTCTTTGACCAACATATTTTCCTCAAAGCTAAGAAAAACTACCAAAAACAATGCAACACTTGCCACTTTATGTGGTCTTCAGAAAATAAATGCGTGCAGAGAACATATATCTGGGGTTGGAGCCACACGTCAAGTGAATTGATAATGGTCCAGTAATGCCTGTGCCATTGCGAGGTTGTCCACCTCCCTAAATACCACTAGAGCCATTCGATCACCATCTAGCACAAGGAACGGGGAGCTGTGTCAAATGGCAGCTGTTAATCTGCTGAAAGGCGGGAAAACCTCATGCCATGCGGGCCATTAGTGAAGGAAAAGGCGGAACAATTGGCAGCACTCAAGTAAGGCAAGGCAAGTTTATTTATATAGCACCTTTCAACACAAGACAATTCAAGGTGCTTTACAAAAAAAAATGAAAGACATTCTGAAAATGCATTTAAAAACAGTAAAAGATAATAAAATAAACATTAAAAGAAAAAATACATGAATACAAAGTTACAGTGCATTAAGATATGAATAGTTCACACAGAAGTTCCACTTTACTGATGAACACAACGGCTCAGTTTCAATTAAAAGCAGCGACAAAAAGAAAAGTCTTCAGCCTGGATTTAAAAGTAGTCAGAGTTGCAGCGGACCTGCAGGTTTCTGGGAGTTGGTTCCAGATATTTGGAGCATAATAACTGAACGCTGCTTCTCCATGTTTAGTTCTGACTCTGGGGACAGAAAGCTGACCAGTCCCTGAAGACCTGAGAGATCTGGATGGTTCATAGTTTAGCAGGAGGTCAGAAATGTATTTTGGGCCTAAACCATTCAAAGCTTTATAAACCAGCAGCAGTATTTTGAAATCTATTCTTTGACACACAGGAAGCCAGTGTAAAGACTTCAGAGCAGGAGTGATGTGATCCACTTTCTTAGTGTTAGTGAGGACTCGAGCAGCAGCGTTCTGAATCAGCTGCAGCTTTCTAATGGATGTTTTAGTGAGACCTGTGAAGACACCATTGCAGTAGTCCAGTCTACTGAAGATAAAGGCATGGACAAGTTTTTCCAAATCCTGCTGTGACATTAGTCTTTTAATCCTAGATATATTCTTTAGGTGATAGTAGGCTGATTTAGTAACTGTTTTAATGTGACTGTTGAAACTCAGGTCAGAGTCCATGACTACACCTACATTTCTGGCTTTATCTGTTGGTTTGAACATTGCAGACTGAAGCTCAGCGCTAACTTTTATACGTTCTGCCTTGGCTCCAAAAACCAAGTAATACAAAATATGTCTGTATGGTTACTTTGTATTCATGTAATATTCATACAATTGTCAATTCGGTCATTAGAAATACAGAAAAAAATATTTATTTGGTAACACCAATCAATGAATCAGTAGTAATATACTAATCAGTTTCCAAAATAAGTGATCATAACAAGGAGTTACCACTTCAGTTTTGGTTATTGCAAAATCCAAGGCAATTCTGATATGGTTGAAGATAAATATTTGTGTGATAGTCGACGGCAATACCAGTGTTCATTTTGATGGTGTGGTTTTTTTGTAGTTTCTTGCCATTATATGCCAGGGAAACAACAAAAGCATTATTTAAAATAAATAAAAACTAGGCTCACCTGATGCTAATGGAGGCTGAATACAGATTGGCACATAGTACAGTATAACGCCATTTGTGGCAAAAACAAATTAAAGTGACGGTCAAAAACTATACATTGAATGCTTTCAATCAGATCAGTGTCAACATGTTTCAGGCTAGAATAGCTGAGTTAATGTTCTGAATAAGCAGATCAGTGACAGATCGCTCATTTGAGTGTACTAATTGTATTGCAGATTGTAATACAAAGAGCAGCATGAATATTGACAACTATTCTTATATGCATCCTTTTAAGTCTCTTATCACTCAGTTTCTTTCTTTTGCTGGAAAGATAGTGGCAGCCTCTTCTAAGCTCTGCAGTCCTTGTGCACAGCTTAGCCCTGCTCTCTCTATTCGTTTTCCTCCGGGCCGCCTTTCTCCACCGTCCTATTGATCTGCTGTGCAGCATCAACATGCTGGAGTGTCAATTAGAGAGCCCCTCCTGCCCATCTGTGAGAGCACGCGAAAGCACATCTCCTTGGCTCCGGCATCGAGCAGCTGCTCAGGTCTCAAAAGATGAAGAGGGGAATAATCTGCTGAAAATAAATATACATTTGCATTTCAGATATCCTTGTTTGTATTTATAATGTCCCTTTTGCCATACTGATTGGACTGTAAAAGACTTGGACTAGAGCTGCAACATTTCTAACGAGGAAGTGCTATCACATTGTGTGTTTCAAGATGTAGGGGCTGGTCTGGAAAACACATTGTTTTTTCAAGGAGAGCATATCAGTATTACTATTTCAGGTAAAGTGCATTTGGTCTGGTTTAAGTTGATTAAAAGCACTATATATTTCTTAGTGAACAAATATTCTGTTTGTATTACTCTTAACACACTATTTCCCTTCTGTTAAAACACAAAGCTGTCCTTAGACCTCCTCCAAAACATGTTTGCATGTTGCAACACTTTCTTAAATATCAAAAAAGGTCTGTACACTTCAAATATAGTCATGGTGACAGTCAGATGTGTAGGCGAAGCGAGCAAACAAGATGTAAGCAAACGCCCACTGTATGTCTCCTTCTGCACATTCAAATGTTCTTATTTAATAATAATTCAGTCGAGAATACTCATTCAATTAAATCTCCATTATTAAAGTTGCAAAATGGTCACCTTTAATGTGCATAACATTTTTTATAATTGTAAGGTTTTTGGCTTATCAGGATAAAGGTGTTACTGCATATGTTGCTGCTGCTGTAGCTTACGTATACACTCTTATTTGCCTGAAGGTTACTGTATGGCCTTTTGAAATGAATTCATAGTCCATTCAGAAACTTAATACGCCACACCTGAGGAAAGGTTGTTCTCCTGATACAAATCTCAGTCATTCTCGCAGCTCTCTTTGACATTTTGTTGTTGCTTATTTTCCGTGTGTAGGTCTGTGTTGTACATGCTTATTGTGGTATGCCATTACATGAAAATACCATATACACACGCATGTTGTCTTCTTAATGCAGTATCTCAAAAGCAAACTTAAACTGAGGTTGGATACAGTCAATCTTGGAGGATTGTAACATGAGACACAAGTCAAGTCTGAGTTACATGCAGTACAGCTGAGTTCTGGAAATAAGATCTGCAAAGAAACAGTGATAATGTGCAACCAGATTTCACTGAGTATGCTAATACTGCACTTTGTATTCAGTTACTACATCACTACATGTCATGGTGAATAAAGCTCTGAAAGGTGGCCTGCCTTAACACTGATGCTTGATTAAAATGGGATTCATGGGTTTTCAAGAATGATGGTGGTATTTTGAAATGATTTATTCAGAGGCTACAACCAGCCCTCACCTAAAGAACAGATCTTTTAGATAAAAAAAAAGATTTACTTACACCCTGGTCAAAGAGGAAACACTATAACGTATCTGAAAGCAGACAAAACCAGCTGATTAACCCGATAGTGCTCGATGTAATCTTGTGAGGTAGATGTTTTTCCTTCAGTTGCATCTCGAGATACTCTTCCGATTGTCTCGCTATCTTCAGTCTGACGGAGACAGACTCCCCACCAGCTCTTCTTTTGTGCAAACATGAAGTTTGATGACATCTGTCTCGAAAAATGCAGTCTTGCAGAACTGTTTTTCGAACTCTTCAATTTTTTACAGCTAAAGTTTTTTTTCTTTCACCTATACCGAGGTATGCTGGCAGACTCCTACGTGTCTGTGTGATGTTAGATATGCTGGTTCCTATTTGGTGATGGGGGCTAAGATGAGTTGGCTGGTTTTCCAGTTGTCATCTGCTCTGCAGCAGTTAAAGTGAACCTGCAGTGAATCAACTCTGAAAAATTACTTCTCACTCAGTCGGAGATAGTTGGGTGTATTCAAAGGACCTTGTCACTTCCAATACGCTCTCAATGAATCTCAGCCACTGCTGATCCGAGGCTTCAACCCACTCTGCTGGAAACCAATGTCTACAGCTCTATTCTGTTACCGCGTGGAGGGAGATTGTTCCGTCAGAGCCTATTTCTGCTCCGGGAATTAACAGGGTGTAGCTATGTACAAACATGATTGCTGGGAATAGCACATTTTGTGTCTCTATGCATGCATTGTGTGTCTCAGAAAAAGAAAAAAAAAGGGAGGAAATGAGTGTCAAGAGTGTGGACTGTAGATGAGCTAACTAATGAACTGTAGATATCTTAGACATTTAAAATCCCCATTATGCACCTCACCAGCATTTTCCCAACATTTTAATATATATAATCTACATCTCATAACGGACGAAGCGGTGAAAAAATGAAAGCAGATCATTCGTGTAGAATGATCAATCACTTCTTGAAGATATCCCCTTGGGCTCTGGGAAATTATTTGTTAAATTATCACACATGTTTGTTTTATATACAAATTGATCTAATCAGAAAATAATCTGCAGATGAATCAATAATGAAACGAAGTTGCTGCCCTAGTGACGTCCATCTCTCAAGAGATGAAATCTTCATGTCTTCAAGGCATTGAAGTTCTTTTTTCTATATGTGATCAGTAAGTGTAAAATCTGTATATCCTTCCATGGGAAATATTACAGGCATCAGTGATCTGGATGATGGTTCATTGATTTAGAAAATGTGCAGTATCTTCAGTATTCATGTATACCCAGAAGACCATTTGCTTATTGCAGTGATTTATTTTTAAAGGCGGGTATTTTTATTTTTTTTCAACTTTGGATATAAAAGCCATTCTCCATTTGTAATAGCGTTATTATAATTTCTACTTCTTTTCTTAGAACATACCCCCATTGGTTTCGTTTCGCCTTCAAGGCACAGACCTATGCTCAGAGTCTCTGAGGCCCACATAATAATCCCATTAGAATATATGTAATTGATTTTGCCTTTAGTAAGCAGAGATACCTGGGTAATGCTGGAGAGGTCCATTCAGCACAAAGAGATATAATCCTTATCTGTAGTTTATTCAGTCCTTTTGAACTTCCCTTTAAATTCTTAATTTTCCGATGAATTGTCAGGCTTTGAAGAAGTAATGTGGCGGCAATGGTGATACATTTTATAAAAAATTATAGAACACAAAACACCAACCTACTGTAACTACTGATAATGCCAACAGCACTCTTTTTATATCATTGTAACCATAATACTTAGGCAGCAAGGTTGATTGGTGAATATGAAGCGTTGGGATCTGACTCTCAGCCTTGTCAACCTTGAGAGCCTATGGAAACCTTTGAATTTCAAATGGTAGACGTAGGAAGACTATATAAGAGAAAGAAAAGAGTTTCGGGCAGAAATGTCTCTTTATTCCACATAACGCTACACTTAAAAGGTTAAGAAAAAAAGCGGTATTGAAAAGCTCACACCACAACAAATCCCTTTGCCTTTTTTTCAGTTTTCTCTGTGCACTCGCTCACTACTCTTCTCTTTTTCATCTTTCAGGAATTCACTCTGAAGCCTGTGGACCTAAGCAGGCCTGAGGGCTCTGCCATATACCAAATCCCTGCCCAGGGGAACAGGGGAGATTAAAAACTTCTGATTGAGGTGGAGAGGAAAGAGACGGAGCAAGAGCGGAAGGAGAGACGGAGAAAAAAGCTTATCGCTCACCTTTGTTCTTCCTAATGCCCCAAGTGAAAGATCTCCATAGGTAAGTCTGTGAATAACAACAACAGGCAAAGGAGCAGCTGCCGACCACTGTGGTCAGATGATGGAGTGAGGGACTGAAAGAGGGGAAGAGGACTGGATTTTTTTTCAGTTAAATAACCAAGCTCATATTTTGCATTAATTGAATGCCTGGAAGAGAGAAGAGACATGAGACGAAGCCTTTTCTGTGCCAACTGCTTCAAAAGGTATTGCAATTAACCCTCTGGCCGTCGTCAAGTGATACCTGGCTTCTGTTGTTTTCGGATTGCCGTGTTCGGTTGTAGCCGTGTAGATGTGTGCTCGGGCCGCGGCCATGTTTCAACCCCCGGCGTGTGGACCGGATCGGACAAGCCTGACTCTGCCTCTGCTGCTGCTGCTTCTCCTCTACAGCTCTCTAGAAGTCACTCAGGCTGCCAAACCCAAAGGGCCGGGACACACACATTTGAACTCCATCCGCATCGACGGGCACATCTCCTTAGGTGGGCTCTTCCCGGTGCACGCCAGGGGCCACGATGGCAAGCCATGTGGGGAGCTGAAGAAAGAGAAGGGTATACACAGACTGGAGGCCATGCTCTTTGCCCTTGACCGCATCAATAACGACAATAATCTGCTGCCCAACATCACTCTGGGGGCGCGTATCCTGGACACCTGTTCCAGGGACACTCACGCCTTGGAGCAGTCGCTCACCTTCGTGCAGGCGCTCATCGAGAAGGACGGGACAGACGTCAAGTGTGTCGGCGGAGGGGCACCAATCATCACCAAACCTGAGAGGGTGGTGGGCGTCATCGGAGCCTCGTCCAGCTCCGTCTCCATCATGGTGGCTAACATACTGCGCCTGTTCAAGGTAAGACAGCACTGATATTTTCTATCTGAAGGTGTGGACGTGCACTTCCTGGTTTGTATAAAATGCAGCAAAAAGAACACAAGCTGCTGAATACTTTATGTACACTTTCACCTATGATTTGTTGTTTTTGTGTATTGATCCTCTTATATGTGTGTGTGAATAATTACTAATACTAGCAGAAAGAACAACAGCAGTGTTAGAGAACCACATGTGTTAAAGATCTGCTGCCACACAATGGACACTTAGAGAGGAGATACGATTGGTAAATCTCATCACTCTGACGGTTGCCCTGCAGGGGTTGGTTGCTAAGCAGTGAGAGGTATTGCCTGTCACTATACACCCGTGATTAATAGGATACTACTTAAATCCATTTTTACCCCATAGCCTGTCTACCAATGTCTACATCTGCTTACATAGTGGACAAATATCTTCTGTTCATGTACATTTGGCTATTTGATCAATTATTGAACACATATTTTCTATCCAGCCAGCAATAGCAAGCATAGTAGATCTTTCTATTTTATTGAAAAAAATACATGTTTTTGTTCTCATTCATAACACTCCGTTCGATGTCTCACTATGGGATGCGCCTCAACGCGTATGCAAACAGAAGCATCAATCTCATTACGCCAATCCTGATTGGCTGGTGATCTTGACGTCAACGTCAGGGAATCCACCCACCCTTTAAGTAGCTTGCGCTACAACGCAGCGTCATTCAAACACCTCTTCTCGCCAGTAGCGTGGGGTGGGGAAAAATGTAGGGGAAGCCAATGTTTTTGGGTCGGGGGGGTGGTCAATAACGTAACCAGATGAGTGATTACAGCGCCCGGTAACATTTTACACACATTTGTATCATACAGATGCAGGACTTGTACACGCCTGTTATCTAAGCGACAGGTCCGCACGCACTCTCCAGCTGAAACTCTCTCGTCTTATTAATTTAAGCATTTTCTTATTAATTTATGCCAACCTCCCCCCACCAATGCAATACCAGCCGCTCAATGCGCAGTGCAGATTCGGTAATTAATAAATAAGAAGCATTCATTCACAAACTAAATCAGGAGACCTTTAAAGTTGTACGTTCACATCAAAGTATCAGTATGCGTTGTGTTGATAATGGACGAGACCCGCCGAGTCAGCGTAAAGTTGAGACGATCTCTGTTTAATGTCTGAATCTGATAACAGATAAAATGATCAGTTTTACATACATTTCCCTCAGTGACTCCTCTCACTGGAACGTTTACAAAAAGGGAAGAGGAAACGTGAGGGACACAATATATACAAAAAGTAAAATCACAAAGAAAGGAAATGAAATTCCTCACAACAATAAACTCCTGAGCACAGCTCTCCGACCTTGCCAGGTATTTAACATTCAATAAAATGAAGAACACAGAATGAAATAATATAAAACACAGAATGTGTGTGATTATACAAGATTAAATTAAATAAACCCCACTGCATATTTACATCTGTTACACTAACACACACGGCAAGTGCAGCAACAGTCCTCGTCTCTGTAATTAGTTCAGTCCGTAGTCCAAAAGTAACACACAAATATAAACAATCTCATCTATTCAGGTGATCGGGCCCGATATGGCATGCTATCTGCGGTGCTGATTTTCGGATAGCAGCACCCTGTGCTAATTAAACTTCAATCAGGAGAGACGTGATGTATGAGTACATGTTTATTTATCGGGACACATGATATGCGGGAATAGTGATTGACGTATTACAACAAGTAACTGTAATGATGTTTTGGCGACTAGGCCCCGGGTTTGCAGGATGATCATTCAGGAGGGAAAGAATCGCTCTGATGAACCCCCCGGGGTCTAGACACTGGTGGTGGTGATAGTAGTTCAGTCCGATCTGAAGGGAGAAGGTTTAGCTTGGCCCTGTATTTAGGAGACAGGAGGCGAAGGGGTGGAGGAGGGTTTGCGTTGACACCTGAAATGACAACTGACAGGAAGGGGAGAGCAGATTTAAAGAGGTTAGCAGGTGCGATGATTGGCTAGCCGGGGCGTAATGCCCCTGATCACTTATTGAAATAACGTGTGACACCCGATGCTGTTGTCTTCCTGATTGAACTTACACTGAGCTACATTTCAATCAGGAGAGACGTGATGTATGAGTACATGTTTATTTATCGGGACACATGATATGCGGGAATAGTGATTGACGTATTACAACAAGTAACTGTAATGATGTTTTGGCGACTAGGCCCCGGGTTTGCAGGATGATCATTCAGGAGGGAAAGAATCGCTCTGATGAACCCCCAAAAGAAGTGAAGTATGAAGTACGGAGCTGTGAGCAATCCTTACCTTGCGGCTGGCTGCGGAGATCTATGGATGAAAAGGAGATTAACATGGGGACATGATGAGCGCCGGAATCGCTTCCGGGCTGCGGGGTTAGTCATGTGCGGGACCACTGCCCGAAACCTGCACGCAGGTTTACCATGACGCAGACCCACTGGCCGCAACCTGCGCCCGCAGGGTTAAACCTAAGCGCGGACCCACTGGCCGCAACCTGCGCCCGCAGGGTTAAACCTAAGCGCGGACCTGTGTCCGCAACCTGCGCCCGCAGGGTTAAACCTAAGCGCGGACCTGTGTCCGCAAACCTGCGCCCGCAGGGTTAAACCTAAGCGCGGACCTGTGTCCGCAACCTGCGCCCGCAGGGTTAAACCTAAGCGCGGACCTGTGTCCGCAACCTGCGCCCGCAGGGTTAAACCTAAGCGCGGACCTGTGTCCGCAACCTGCGCCCGCAGGGTTAAACCTAACCGCGGACCTGAGTTGGCAACTTGACTCGGACCCACGTTCGCGACCTGCACTTGCGGGATTAGCATACGCAGATCCGGAGTCATAGCCTGACAGATCCGGAACCGTAGACACGTATACATGCTGACATGTTACCACCACCAGTTATAGGTATATTTACCATCTTTTAGTGTTTGAGGGACCTTTGGATAGCCAGCACGGCACTGATGTCCGGGCGGATGTAGGATGTGAAGGCAGAGGAGGACCATCGTCCGAGTTGTTGCAGGGATGAGGATGAGACGCCTTGATTAGCAGTGGAGGTAGCTGCGCCTATCCTGAACGAATGCCCCGAGAATAATTGGGGCGATAAGCCGGATCTAATGAGAACTTGCTTAAGGTAATGATTGAACTGGTGTTGAGTTAAGGGAAAATCCCCTGAAATAAGAAATAGTGGTGAGAGAGGATTAATGGAAGGTCTAAGACGCAGGAATTTGATCATGGATCCATAAGGGCAGAACGGGGAATCGTTGCGAGCTGCGATGACGGAGCAAGCGCCTCCGCATTTTGAGTGTTTAATGTTTAAACTAAAATGGCTAGCGTGGAAGGATAGGTCGTTAAGGCAGACGTCTTGATTGGGATTGAATGATCGTGAAGCTGTGGTAAATTCGCCTGGTCTAAGAAAAGCATAAAATGCCAGCAGAAATACGGCGTCGAGTAGGGCGTCGATGTAGGGAGAAAATAATCCTTCTCTAAGTTTGGAGAGCATAAGGCGCAGAGTGGAGAGTGTAATGGGTCGTCTATGGTCTAACGCTGGGGGAAACGTTTTTAGAAGACCTCTAAGTATGAGTTTAACGGATAGGTTAGCAAGCAAGCTGGGGAAGCTGGGATCGAAGCAGCGAACGTTAAATTGTACTCCTGCTAAGAGGCCCCGGATGTATTGGGGTTTGAGGTGGCGATCAGTGGCGCAGTAGCACATGAAGGCGCACACGGTGGGGATGAGAACGGGTCTAAGTGAGATGCCTACGGAAAAACAAAAGAACGCAAACGTTCTCCATGCAAAGTCGTACGTTCTGAGGGTGGAAGTGGCTAAGCCTTTCCTCATAAAATATCTGGCCGACTCTAGGTGCCTAGCTAAGGGGCTCTTGTTTAATGTAGAGAGAGGAGATGCAGAGGAGGAATCCCAACGGGTTGCGGGCTGGCTTCCGGGCAGAGGTTCCGGAAGGTCTGAAATTGAAAGCGAGAGAGGGAATCAGCCACTATATTGAGGTGGCCGGGGACGTGACGAGCTGAGATGAGGAAGTTGTGAGTGAGGGAGGACCACGTGATGCTTCTCATGAACGGCATGATGTCACTACAAGAGGAGCGACCTTTATTGATGATCCAGACCACTGACTGGTTGTCGCAGAGGACCGAGATGCGTTTCCGTAGCCAGAGGTGGCCCCACACGTGGCAGGCAACAGCAATCGGATAGATCTCGTGCAGGGCGGAGGATGAGGCATGATTGGGAAATGAGGGAGGCCACGGGCCCGCGAACCACTCTCCCTGAAAGAAACCCCCAAAACCCACGGATGGGGCAGCGTCCGTGAAAAACCTCATGGAATCAGAGGAGTACACGAGGTCGTCGTAAAAGAAGGTGATGCCATTCCAGTGGGCGAGCAGGAGAGACCAGAAGCATAGGTCTGAGCGGCAGCCTTCGTCTAGAAACACGCGGTCGTGGAGGTTTGTTACAGCCGACGCTGCGTCCAGGAGGCGGGAGATGAATGAGCGCCCCTGGGGGATGACGCGCATGGCAAAGTTGAGGTGCCCGAGGAGGGAGAGCAGCTGCTGTTTGGTGATGACTTGTTGCTCGCAATAGGATTTAGTGATGTCGCGTATGCGCTGCAGTTTGGCGATGGGGAGAGATGCTTTCATGTCTATAGTGTCGAGTGTGATGCCTAAAAACTCCAAGCTAGTGTCGGGTCCTATGGTTTTCTCTCCGGACAGGGGGACGCCTAGCTCCTGAAAGCAGCATTTGAGTTTCGCCAGGGAAGCGCCTGAGTTATCCCGAGGGGGATCTATGAGGAGAAAATCGTCCAGCAAGTGGAGAACGGAGGGAATCCTGACATTATTCAGCAGAATCCAGCAGAGAGCTTCGGAAAAGGAATTAAAAATACAGGGGCTACTTCTGCACCCGAAAGTCAAGCGAACTGCAAAGTAGAATTTAGCTTCCCACTTAATACCGAACATGTTCCACTGGGATGGATGGATGGGAATGATCTTGAATGCGTCAGTAATATCTGCCTTGGAGAGCCAGGCTCCTTGCCCCGCAAACTTAATTAGTTTGATTGCGTTATCGACTGAGGCATAATGAAGGGAGAATGGCTCTGGAGGAATAAGGCTGTTAATACTGCAAAACGGGCCGGAGCGGGGTGCGGACAGATCGAAAATCAGCCTTTTTTTCTCAGAGTATTTACTCGTGGCTATTCCTATTGGGCTTGTCCGGAACACTGAGAACGGGGGTGAGTGAAACGGACCGATAAGGTATCCTTTGTTGAGTTCTTTCTCGATAAGCTGGGAGACTATGGTGGGTTCTTTAAATGCTGATTGCAGATTTTTTGAAACAAGGGACACGGAGGGAGGAGAAATAACCTCGACCCTGAACCCTTGAGAGAGCCCTGACAGAAGATATTCTACGAACACGGGATCTGGGTGAGTAGAAAGCGCTGCTGCTAAATGTGGGATGTTGATGGGGGTGGAAAGGTGATGTTTCAGGAGTTTTTTCCCCCACGTGGTTTCTGCTGCGGGAACTTCACGTGCCCGCGCCTGGGGCAAACTGACTTCGGGTGAGCCTCCCTGCAGGTACTGCAGATATGGAGATAAGAACAATAAGCAAAGGTGCAGATATTTTCGTTGAACTTATAACAGATCCTGTCGTCTGCCCTAATCTGCGCCTCTTGCCTATTCTGCACCTGGTTTTTTTTGTTTATTATTCCCCGACTGTGACGCAGGAAAAGCTCTGAACCCGGAGAAAGGCACTGATGGGCAGAAGGGGGAGGTGTGGCCCTGCGTCCCGCAGCTGATGCACGAAACAACTTGTTGCCCGCCAGTCGCCATCACGAGCAGCTCGGTGTCCAGCACGGACCAGTCCAGGCGAACGTTGCAGTGGGCTAAGTGAAGCGCTGCTTTGCTAGAAAAGCTCTTGTGATAGGAGTAGAACGTGGATTTCCCGAATTTGAGATAAAGATCGCCGATGAGGCCCAGATAAGCGTCTAACTCAACTCTTCTTTCCGGGTAAACGGAACACAGGACATCGCGGAAGATGCCGAAAGCAACCAGAAATTGTCCTATGTTGAGGTCTCTGAGGAGCCGAGGATCTGCGGACTTAAAAACGGCAGTGATGCTTCCTCCCGTGGCGATTGACTTGTCGCACTCCGGGGAAGGCAAGATGAGGGTGACTAAATTTATGTCTTTCCCTTCGAGGATTTTCGCTCTCAGCCGGGAGGAAATGTGAGCGCTCTGGGGAATATGAGGCCTACCTGAGTGAGGCGCTGGGAGTGCTGAAGCCAGGGAGTGAGGGGGAGCTATGATTTGTGGAGGGAAACCCCCGAGACCTGGCATAAATCCTGTTGGCAGCGAAGCGGGGACCGAGGCCCAGTTCGCAGAAGAGGTTGAAGCTCCGATGGGGCCTTTATCCATGGCCTGCAGGCGAGCGTCAATTAGCAGCATAGAGCTAGCCAACGATTGCAGGGAGTTTGCTATGCTATCCGTTAGTGGCTGATTACCGGGGCTCCCGGGCTGGGCGACGCTTGGGTGAGCCTGTGGAAAGGTGGACCTTTTAGATGGACCGGCTCTAGAGGGACTTGACTTTTTTTTCCTTTTCCCCCCGCGGCTCCGCCCGCGTCCTCGCTCCGGCCTCTCGGGGGTGATAGCTGGAGAGTTGGCTGGAGCTGCTGGGGCTGCTGCCCTGGGCTGATGGACCGCGCCGGAGACTTGGTCCGAGAGCTCCCTGAGCTGGGAGAGAGGGAGATCTGAGGCTGCAGAGATACCCTGCTGCCGTAAATGGGTGATTATGAAGTTTGCTTCTGCTGATTGTGAGCTGTCACGGGAAGCCAGGCGGGCGCTCATGCGCCGGAGGCTTGAGGAGTTCGAAGCTGCATCCGGAGGTACATCGGAGCCAGGATCGAGATCCTTCGAAAACGGTTCGTTCTCGGAAGAGTCTGTGTTAGACATTGTGGTTTGTTTTTCTTTCTTTTCTGAGTGTTTACGGAGGAGTATTCGTTTACTACCTTTTGCGTTGACACCTGAAATGACAACTGACAGGAAGGGGAGAGCAGATTTAAAGAGGTTAGCAGGTGCGATGATTGGCTAGCCGGGGCGTAATGCCCCTGATCACTTATTGAAATAACGTGTGACACCCGATGCTGTTGTCTTCCTGATTGAACTTACACTGAGCTACATAACTGCAATAAAACAACTACTTCAGACGGAACACCTGCAGCTAAATCCAGGCAAGCAATGCACAATAACCAACAGAACCACATCAGAAATTGCACACATAGCTACACGGGCCGTTCAGGCAACAGGTATGCACAGAGAGAAAGGGGTGTGCATTTCACTCACCCTATTTGAAGAGGAAGGCCATTCTCCTGTCTTTCATGGTAGCGAAGTGGTCAATAACAATATCATAGAACTTCCCAGCGGCCTTTAGGTCCTCCACAACAACAGAGTCAATGGATATTGAGCCAGGTTGATAAGTCTGTCCTGTCCACACGTGTTCCTCAGATACGTTTTGATCCTTTTTAGACAGGAAAAGGAGCGCTCTGCTGATGTGCTGGTGGCTGGTATCGTGAGCATGAGCTGGAGCAGCTTGTAGACCTCGGAGTGTGCCCTGTAGGTCATCCTCAATAAGAAGCTGTATCAGCTCTCCTGGTGGCTTGTGAAACAACCTGTTGTTGTACAGCGTGTGCAGCAATCCTGACGCGTCCAAAAAGCTTTAATTTCACAGCACAATCTATATGATTTTTAGATTTACCGTGCCTCTCAATTGCCCGTGACAGGTTGGCAAGGTCGATGAATCCTGAAGTTGCCCAAGGATTGTTCAGGGAGCACAAACCCTTGTCAAAAAGAAGACATGGCCACCAAAATAGACGCTGAAGTTTAGCGCTTCCAGTTAGCCACTCCGTGCGGAAATAATTGTCCTCATTGAACGTCCGATTAGATCCCTTATTCCTCTGTGTACACAGCTCGAGTGTGGGCGTTGTCCTGCCATCTGCTTTAATTTGTAGTTGCTGCTGTAGCGGAAGTTTAGTGAAGTTATGCTTAATTAAGTACGCCAAATGTCCTCCCTCCATAATGCTTCATTTGCTTGATAATTTCTAACGGCGGTGATGACAGTTACAGTATTAAAATTGATGTTGATGTGATTGGATGGCAGTGTCCAATCAAATCGCCAGCCGCCAGCCGCCCCTGAAGGGAAGATAGAGGCGGCTAGCTTCCCCTGGCATGGCCCTGACCAATCACAGGTTGGCAGGGACATCACGTGGGCCTCATCTGATTGGTCAATCCCTCCATTTTTTTTCACCAAGGGAAGCTAGATTCTGCTGGCCTCCTCTCGCAACAGTGAATGCAATCTACTGTTTCACCATGACATCTAGAGGGGCGCTGTTTCACTCTTTGTAAAATACTCAATGAGAATGGGGGAGAGACGGAGAGACGGTCCGGCAGGAACACACATGAAAGGAGAATTACAGAAACAAAACAAAGTGTTTTTATTTATTTATTTAAATTATAACTACAATCCGAAAAAACAGGGGAAGCCTGGCTTCCCTTGGCCTCCGGGAGAAAACGCCACTGCTTCTCGCTTCAGAGCACATCTCGAATTATCAGTAACCGGGCTAGCTTAACGGTCCACAGACTGAACCCAAAGCTAACATTCGGTCGACGGGCACTTGCCGGTTACTTTTTTGCTTTGCAAGAAGACTGAGCAATATTGTAATCTGCCTCGCCGTTCTTTCTGTCGAAATAACGGTAAGGTTTGATTTTTTCTTCAAGCTAGTAACATACCTGTTGCTAGTTTGTTCTTCCCTCCACACCGACACCACGGTAAAGAGGACGTTCTCTTTTCTCTCTCACACCAGAGGAGACAGAGATAAAAAAAGGTATTAACACACCAGTTAATATTCTTTAAAGAGTCAAATCTACACCGTCGCCTTTTTCCTTTCGGACTAACGGCAAGGTTGGATTTTTTTCTCAACGTACGTAACGTAATAACTTTTGCTGTAGTACGGTCTGGTTGTTTCATGGACAAAATACATTTTTACCACGGATGTTATTCAAATAACTTTCATTAGGACCCCAAGATAGTGGCTTCTTTAAATGTTGTAACAATGAAAATGATAATACTCGGAATCCAATACCAACTTGGAAATGTATTACATGTCTTTGTTCTGCTTTCAGCTTAACCTGTTAAGCCCGACAGCCCCCGCCGGCGAAACTGTGTCTCAGGGCTTCTTAACATTTAACAACCTATTAATGTGTGATACCCACTTAATGGGAAGAAACTCAGCTAACTGATAATGTGAACCCTTTTTAGCTAAACAAAACACAAGGGTAATAACAAGCCTCTGAATTAGCCCTGAGCGAAGAAATGCTAACGCATTTAGCACAGAACTCACGGTAGAAATACTTTATTACTTATCAGATCTGCACAAAGAAGATATAAAGCTGAGATTCCACAGATTCTAGAGGTATAAGTATCATCACTGTCCGACCAAAACTCGCGGCAGCGAAAGCAATCCCAGGCAACGCACAACGTAGCTTTACTGAGCCAAAACGGCAAATTTGTCTTACCTTTGCTGTTTTTCTGATCAAAAGTTGTATTCAATGGCATTAAAACGAGAAAAATGCTGCTGAAGGTTAATCCAATGTGTCTGTCACTTTGAAATGATCACTGATAATCCATCATCATATTTATGGTAATAAGCCTAGTTTTCAGTTTTCAGTTTTCAGAGCGTAACATAGCTTTCGGTTTGGGCAAATCATCAAAATCGACTGAGGGGTTCCAGAGATATGGCAAATCCACCCAAATGACCCCAGAAGTGGGGTTTCTTTTGCTAAATCTCTCTAAAAAGGTCAGATGTCACTTGTTTTGCATCAATCCTGATACAGGGTACTTATTATATGTTATAGTTTGGATTCCTAAAGCTTTTAGTCTACTATCCCATCATTCAAGGGTGGTTTTCACTATAAGTAATGTTTTTTTTTTGGACGGACACTATAATACTTTTTTTTTTTACTATATTCAATCTGAATTTACTTTAAAATTAAAAAAAATCTATATTGATCGTGACTTTTCTACATCCAACTCACAGGTTTATCATTGCTTTGAGAAAAAAGATTATTAATTTACACCCTTTTAGAAGTGAATATATAGTCATTTGTTCTGGGAATATCATTTTCGAGCCTGAGACCAGAAAAACAGGCTCAGGGCTTAACAGGTTAAAGGGCTGAATATAATACAATCTCCAAAATTCACATTACCTTGATGCCACATGAAAATTCATGTGGATCCTGTGTGTTATTGGGTTCCTTCTGAGGTCAACTATTGGTGCAGTCACACCAAAACTATCCCTGCAGCTGATCCATTGTTTTACTTAAGAACCTCTGGATGCCAGTGGTTTACTGTGGCTATGTTGGACTCTTCCCTTACTACCTACTTGACATTACCCAAATAATTGTGGATTTTGATTGGGCTGGTCTTAATAGTTAATTATTTGGAGACTTGCAGATTTGCTCCTTACTGTTATTTAAAGCAAAAATACTTGTTCTTGTCAATGCACAGACAAAAACCAGGTTAACAGCATAGCACGATTTGACAAGATGCCCTCACGAGTGCCTTACGAAGGGCAAAATTGACACACAAATTCAACATGAAAATGAACCTTTGCAAGGCCCTTCGGCAATTTTTTGGCATGCCAAATATTTTGCCACCGCTCACGAAGTTGCTGCCGGAGCCTTAGAAACACCGCCGGCGGTCATACGATGGCTTAAGATGCCCTCATGAATGGCCCGATGTTGTTACGATCAGAGCCGAATTTGAACATTTCCTTTATCGTGTGTCCATCTGGTTGTTTTATTGCACAACAAAATCATGTAAACATATTATGTAAATAACCCAATTTGTGTTCTGTGAAACTGAAAAGGATATTACATTGTTTTTGTTACTTTCGTTGCACTTGTATGTCTTTAATGTAATTTAGGTTAACTTCCTGTTTTATTTAGATGCTTTTATTTTGAAGGCGAGTTGACAGGAAGTTGTTGTTGCTATGGAAACAACATGGCGGAGAAAACGTAATATCTTCTACATATAAAGACGGAGAAAGTAAAGAACAAAGTCTGAAAATATCAGTACAGCAGTCAGCATGTCGTTGTGTCCAACGGCCTGGGCAAGACACTTCACCCCAAATTGCTCCTGTGGGGATTGTCCACAGTATTGAGTATGTAAGTCGCTTTGGATAAAAGCGTCTAACAGGTGACATGTAATGTAATAATGTAATGACCCAAACATCCAAGGTGGGCGGGACTTTCAGGGGTGTGTCCCCATTGGCTACTCAGTTTTTGAGTGACAGCCCAGTCCTCCGGCGATTGTACAGTGCAGCTGAGAGCTGTAGCGAGAGCAAAAGTCTGATCATTGAGAAAGAAGAAACAAGAACTGCAAACAAAAATATATGTTAAAACAAAGAACAAAGACTTATAGTTTACATGATTACACAAATGATTTGTTTGCAATTCATAGTTTTATTTTTTAAATTAAATTTATTTTGCTTGTCTCGATCTATTTTTTCTTTTAAACTCTTAGTGTTGCTTGATTCTGAGAAAGTGTTCCTCTATCTTTATGACACACAACTAATCCCATATGCTTTTATATAACGCTTCCCAAGTCTTTGCGACCACTCAAAGAGCTTTTACAACACATGTCAGCATTCAGCCATTCACAGGCTACCATACAGGAGTGATACACACACACACACACACACACACACACACACACACACACACACACACACACACACACACACACACACACACACACACACACACACACACACACACACACACACACACACACACACACACACACACACACACACACACACACACACACACACACACACACACACACACACACACACACACACACACACACACACACACACACACACACACACACACACACACACACACACACACACACACACACACACACTCCTCATGCCATCTGGTGCAATTTAGCTCAAGGACACTTCGAACCACCAACCCTCTGATTGGTGGACGACCACTGTACCTCCTGAGCCTCAGACGTCAGTCGTAAACAGTTAGTTGCATCCATAGGTAACATACATTGAAGGTAAAGCAGTGGGATGCAGGCTCCATATTTCTTTTTATTCTTGTTTCGGCTCTCTCATGCTTTTCAGCTAAATGCTAGACTGCTCTTGAACCAGCCCAGACTCTGGCTCTGCTTCCTCTACTGCCTTCCAGTGTGATCAACACTTTGCCGATGCCAAGCTGGAGAGATGCTCTGCAGTGTGTGATACAATATTATGACTGAGCCATGATTAGGACACACACCTTTTTCAGTCATTTCATTGACTGCAGACATCTGGTGTTTTCACATCTCTGATAATTATCATGTTAGGTGTGAGAATAGTGAGTAGTGATACACGTGTAGGCTGTTACTCTGTGTGGGTGGTCTGTTCTTTAGGCACTGTGTTTTAACTGGGCTGAGGCCATGAATACTACAGCATTAGTCATAGGTAAGATTCTAAGTATTTTTATTTCTCGCCGCCAATTATCAACTTAATGGGTGAGGGCTCTGATTTGGCTCATTCCCAGATCTTGTTTAGGTGGATACGATGCTTTCGTTTTTAATGGGCGACTGTTGCTGCGAGGGAGTGCTGTCGTCTTTGAACCAGATAATTGTGGATTCTATCCCAGACTGTGCAGTCAACATGTCGATTTATCCTTGGGCAAGATACTTAACCCTCAATACACCCATGTACAATGTATTGGAGCGCTAGCGTTACACAGTGATGTCATAGTCCATTATTAGACAGGCACAAAAAATGTTGTCTGATCCCACTCACATACTCCACCCAGAATTCCAGCTCCTACCTTCTGGTATTCAGGGTTCCCAAGATGAAATGTACTTTTTGAATGTTGGCCAAGAGGGTTGTGCAATAGGTCGCCATTGTCAGTATGTGCGTCTGTGTATTGTGTTTGTTCAAACGGTGTATGAGTGATGATTTTAATGTTTAATATGTTTGTATATGTACTGTACATGTATGCGGAACTGCAGGACAGAGTCCAGAACAAATTTCCTTACGGGGACAATAAAGTATATCGTATCGTTACGGAAATAAACAAAGGAGTCCAATGGGGGCGTTTCAGGCGGGTGGGGAGAGTGTGGGAGAGAGACTCCCTCTGGAGAGAACAGGGATTTTAGCCTCTGCAGACCATTTACATGCACACAAACCTGTAGAACACACTAAAGGAAAAGGAAAACCCCAAAGAGCACAATAGGGCCCCTTTAAGTCTGCAGAATATAGTTTGTAGGCTGGGACTCTGCAGCACCACGATTCATTCAAATATTTTCACATATCCTTCACCAAATATACTGCGATTTGAATATTGCCATTTGGATAACATTTTGATTAATTGTACAGCCCTAATTTTGTATATATTTTTGTCTGTATTGGTTAGTCAATCTAATACTCAAAAATGATTTGTTAAGCATCCTGCCTCCACAGTGTTAAACCACATGGGATGTATCCCACATGGGATGTTTCCCACATGGCGACGCCTCCAGCGTTAACCAGAGTGAACTTAGTGTTGCAGATCACAGTTTTATGCATCTTTTATATGTCTTATTTGCGTATGTTGTTTTCTCCTTCAGCGTATTGCAGGGGATTATTAATCCATTGATAAACACAGTGGAGCATGCAAAGCCCGGTGCATGAACTCCATATTTCTTTCTGTCACTGACACACAGAATATGCTTATATGCACGCTCTCACAGGTAGGAGCTGGTGTGGGCCACAGTAATGAGCCTCTCCTGCAGCGTGCGCTTGATCCCTCTCTCACATGGAAGAATTAAATCCTTCGTCATTAGCACCATGCTCATTCCCTCTTCATTAATGCACGCAAGCAATGTCCTTGCATATTTAATTTAGATTCCTCTGATCTCCTTTTTCTTTATCCTCAATATATATATATTAGCATTCCCCTCTTCTGCCTTTTTACATTAAGACAGCCGGAGGTTAAGAAAGAGGCTTCAGTCAGCCTACAGGTTGAGTAAATCAACACAGTTCATCTTCTCTTAGTATCACCGGGTTTTCTGAGCCAATGTATGGAAAATCAAACTCTATCCAAGGTAGTCGCCAATCATTCAACATCCACTCTAATTGAATAACGGTCATTACAACATTTTAAAAAGAGAAAAAGCTCCTAAAGTGATGCAAAGCGGTCCGGTCAGTTATATGGATTTAATAGTAAACCTTTAATGGAGACTGGTCATTAGGTGGTGTCTTGAGTTATGGCTTTTCCCGGGAGATCCACAGGTCAGCCAGATGCCAGCTGCTTCTCCTGGCCAGGATGGAGCAGCTGATGGCCCCGGAAGGTAACCAATTAAAATGTTATGACCACCTCATAACCTGCCCTGCACCAGCAAGACATCGTTTGCTGCATCATCTAGCATGCGGAGAGACGAGGGACGTCCACGTCTACGAGCACTGCGGCTAGACATAAATGTTTTCTTTAAAGGAAGGCGATGCTTGCTCAGGAATACAAACTCAGCATACCGATGAAGACGGGCCGACTCTTAGACATGTGCATGAAAGCATGCTTGTGTAAGCACCCGCATGTGTAAAACGTTACCACTCAAACTCACACGCCATGTGTGTATCAACTTCACTACACAAGCGTACACAAAAGCAATCAAGCACACTTGCACGCACACCACTTTAAAGCTGGCAGCAGCCACCCTGGTGTAGTTAGCAGGTTTACAGAAAAAGTGTTTCCTCAGCACTCAGCTGCATACAGATGTGCTCCGGAGCAGCTTGATGAATATTTTACTCTAACCTTATGTAACGGTAACACAGGAGCTGCAGCTCAAAATAAAGTTGGTGTAGTTACCCAAGAAGTGAGAGCCGCTCTGACAAGAAGTCGGGGGAAATATAATTCATGATCTCAGGCAGGATATGTCAGATTACATTATTCATTTGAGAAGCAGATGCGCCTGTAAAGTTAACAGGCATCACCTGTGACACAGATTGTACTTCTAGGTCTCGTCTAGTACAACCACAGGAGATCCTGACAGGGATGTCCTTTCTTACTTCGACTGCAGCAAATGTTCAGCCCTTGTTCAGTGAGAAGAAAATGTTTTTTTGGTAAATGTCATTTGTTTCATTCGGTGGTGCACATGAGTAGCACAAAAGAGAGGCAGTGACCCGGGAATAAGAAGCTCAGAGCGTTCTTGACTTTAATGCTCACTGGAAAGCATTTTGGTGGCTCCTTGTTCTGACATTACAGTTTACTGTGTCGGCATCTCACATTCACTGAAGTGGCTAGTTTCAGTAATATGGGGGCCACAGAAGAGTAAAGAAAATATCCATTTAGAGGAAGAAAAGTAGAGGAAAATGATTTTTCTCATGGAAGAGCACACAGGCCTTCAACATCCCACTTGTTTTGACATTTTCTCTTGCCCTCAGTTTATGCTCTTGTTTTTATGATTCACGTTGGAGACACTGACCCACGAGTTATTGTTTATGCGCCTTCACATCGTGTAGGAACCTTCTCCACAGTCTTGTAATGACGAATCATTTATCTGGTGATTTATAAAGGTCTCAACAAAACAAAAACTTTGAAACCTGCATAGTAATTTATTTCACTTTTGATCCATACCTGTGCTTTTTTGATCTTGCGTGGCATTACTGTAATTAGTGCTCTGCAGTTAAATTGGGGTCAACCCTCATGGGTTAAGTGCTTCCAGCTAACGGCAAAAAAGGAAAGCAAATACAATTTAGTGCTGGATAAACACCGTAGATTATGAATAGTTGATTAAAGATTGCCCTGAGCTGCCATCACTGAGCCTTTATTTTCTCGAGAATTCAACAGGGTTTTGCACATGACAAACTACTGCTGGTTAAAGCATGTAAATAATGAACCATGTGCTGAATAATACATTTTTAAGGCAAGCATGAATATATTGGCTGTTAATCCAAGCAATTTAATACAATGGACCAACACATTTCAGATTTAAGATAGATATATAGATAACTAGGGACATTTATACTTTATTCTTCCCAAATTATTGTGTTACAGCAGCAATGTGTTCAGGCTTTAAAATAAAATATTTAAAAAGTTGGAAAAATATATATAATAAAATCAATAAACAGCCAATAAATATAGATATCTACACTAGAAAGGAAATGACCAGAAAGAATACTCAGTATAAAATGTTTTTGATAAGTTGGACTGACCTATACAAGACTTGCAGCAGCAGAAATATATATATATCTTTCTATAGAGATCCTTGCTGTTATTATTCACACACCTTTACTGGGTGGATGTAGAGTTTATAATGTGTCTTAAGTGGCTAACTTGTGCATTTACCGCAGCATTTGCTACTATCGTGACTCCCTTCTGAGCATTTGTTACCTAATAAATAAATACAAACCATTCAAGCTACTTTTACATGACAACTTGTAAGCTAAAAGCTAAAAGCTGTGTCAGTCCCAGTCTAAGGTTAAGGCATAAAGCAGAAACCCGGCCACACAGCAGTGTGTGCGGAGGAGGGCAGATATCATTAGCACTTGACACTTTCTTTCATGATTCCTTGAATGAGCGAGCCGATCCTCTGTTTTGTGGTCAAAGCGCCACCATATCCCGTTTTCCCTGAGGTGCTCACCATCTGCTTGGTTGCAATTGCTTTGAGCGAGTAAATGGTTATTTCCCCCCAGTTGATCCTCTGCTCCTGTTGGCACTTTAGCTTCAGACCTGTTTAGAATAATCAGTGACTGTTACATTTGAATAAAAAACATTTTTTCTTTTTACAGGTGATTATTTTGGGTCTAGAAAAGAAAGAAACACTATTTTTGTTTGTCTTTGCCACTCAAATTAAAATCCAATGTCCTGAAAAGCTATCTACGGTATTTACTTTTTGAATGATGTTTAAATAAACATTATTGTCACTATACATTTTCTGCTAGAATCATCTCCTCCTTATCAGATTTTCAAAACATGTAATCCGAGCATTTTATTTTTTAGTCGCTAGGCTTGTACTTATTTGGAGTGAAGCAATAACCTGAGCAGAGCGTCTATACACAATTTCATCTAATCTTCTAATTTAAATGCATGCTTCTTGTGTTAATTTAGATTATGGACGGAATTAGATCAGAGGTAAATCCCTTTGAAGGTCTCATTAATCTAGCTTCAGAGTTGTGTTTCTTCTGGTCATTGTTTTTCTTTGCCATAAAAATAAATGGAATGTTTGACAGCGTTTTTAAATCGAGCATGACTGGTTACATTTGAGTGGTGACACCTTTTCTTTTCTTTCACAAGGTCTTTTTTCCATGCTTGGTTGAAAATTAGTCGCCTTATTTATTGCGTTTCATTATAGTGGTTGCCCTCACTTTTAGCGACTCTGACCAATAATATGGTTTCTTTTATGGCAGTCATCGTATAACATCTGTTACATTTCTATTCATTTTAACCTTGTAGGGTTTCGTTCGGGGACTTCTTTAAACAAGAACAAAAAACAGGCTCAAGCCATGAAATTTCATGCTTCATCTCACGTTGTTCGGATGTTTTTTATTCCCCAATAAACCTTCCAGTAACACAGTAAAATGACGGCCCTGTGTCACGATTGATTTAGCAGCTCATTTAGAGGAATGACAGTTAAATCAAGATAAACTATTATCAGCCCATCGAGGCATCTCACTTAAACCAAACCCACTCGTTCAGTGAGCCAGTGACAATGCAGTTGTTCACATTGACTGCTTCACTATGAAGCCATTAAATACTTTTGTTTTCTTCCTTGAAAAGCATGTACCTTAATTGTATGCAAGTTGTTGTCATGTTTCAACACGAGTCAGAATTACTATTGTCAGCAATTTGCCATGTACTACATAGTTCAGTGACACAGGTATACAATATACAAACGTACATTCAAGTCACACCGTTAAAATAAAGAGCAATTATTTTTAGACTTACCTACCGGTTTCAGTAATAGAATGAGAATTACATTCTCTCTAGACAGGACTGTACCATTATTGCTTAAAGGGGCTCTATTATGCCAATGTTCAGGTTTCATATTTCAATTGTTTACCTCTACTGTGACATGTTCCAATGCTTTAATGTTCAAAAAGGTCTTTATTGTTCTCATACTGCCTGTGCTGCAGCACCTCTTTTCACCCCCTGTCTGAAACCAGAGTCCAGTCTGCTCTGATTGGTTAGCTGGCCAGCTCTGTTGTGATTGGTTAACCGCTCAGAGATGTCTCGGCCAGGGGCGGACTGGGGGGGAAAAGTGGCCCGGGGATTAATTGACAGACAGGCCCACTTAATGCGCGGCATGTATCGGCCGGCCGGCGACGAAAGTATGTTACTTAACAAAAAACCCTATGCCTTTAATGTTATTTTGGACAATTATTCATATAGTAATCACATTACCTGAGCCCTTGAGTTGCCTAGAGCAAAAATAGTTACGGCATATATTTAGTGATTTTAATGTTAACAGATCATTGAGCAATATTTTTTTTTAAATATCGAAGTTAAATGCATCAATCTGGTCCATTTTGAGAGCAAAATTAGGGACTAAATCTATGGCAGTCAGTAGGGGCTGGGACTGTGAGCCGTAGGGTCGCCGGTTCAAGTCCCCGACCAGACCTATTTGGAGTGTGGACTTCTACTTTGAGAGATCCCAGTTCACCTCCTGCCCTGCCGTGGTGCCCTTGAGCAAGAAACCAGACAAGGCTGTACCTTTAGTAATGAATATTACATGTTGTGGGGAAATCTTTCCACCAATAACTCCAATAAGTAATCCAAAATGTATTCACTTCAGGTTTACGAAAGTAACTGTAATCAGATTACTCGTTTTTCAAATGTAACACGAGCTGAATACAGTTACTTGATTTTTGTATTCTGATTACGTAACGCCGTTACATGTATTCCGTTACAACCCAAACCTGGCCACACCCCACTGGGCTGGGCTGGGCCGGAACACTTACAAATGTGGGCCGGTAGGATTTAGGTAAGCAAAAAAAGGGAGTGGCCGGAACACACACAGCACCGGCCCACCGGGGAAACTCCCGGTATTCCCGATGGCCAGTCCGCCCCTGGTCTCGGCCCTTAGCCTATCATGTGCAATGTGTTGAAGCGCCAGTCAATAGTAAGCGTTACACAATGACGTCACTATGTTCAGGAAGGAGTCCAATTGAAGCATTTCAGATTTCAGCCTTGGAAGACCATTTACATGCACACGGCAAGGCACGTTTATTTATACAGCACCTGTAATTACAAGGTAATTCAAAGTGCTTTACAGAAAATGAAAGACATTAAAGCTCACCTATTATGCTATATTTGAACAATATGTTATATGACCATACAAAACATGTCTATGAAGTCTTTTGCTCAAAATACCAAACAGATCACCCATTGTAGCATGCCTCATACTCCTCTATTTCAGCCCTGTTACTAACGTGCAGATTCTGGGTCAGTAGCTTCAAATGAAACCCGAGCTGCTGCTGGCCACGCCCCTTTGGAGCGCATGCAAGCGGTGAGCTCTGTGAAGAGAAGAGTGTCTGCTCCACCGGCTGAAACTCAGCTAAACGCTGCTTTGATTTTAAACGCGATTTTATGTTCCAAACCACATCAAACATTATTTCTGAAACAGTATGGTGCTCAAACGCTTTCTCTCTCGCGAGTTAGCTCAGAGTGTTAGCGATGCTTGCTAATGTAAACACAGACCATATTACTTCCAAAACACGTTGCGCATTGTTTCTGATACTGCAACGTATCTGATAGTGGAGGATAGGTTGGGTGGGCGGAACATTGCCAGGAGTTCAATGTAATGCCAGCCCACAAATGAGCAGTGGCGAACCATGGCTATCACAACTGGACCTTCTGTAGACACACATAAAATAGCATTTAAAAACAGTCATTAAAAAGCAAAGACAATAAACCTATACAACACACTACAGGAAAGGAAAAACCCCAAAAATAGGCCCCCTTTGATAGCGGAAGCTGTAGCACAAAATGAAAGATAGTATGAGGCATTGTTACGTTGTACTGTAATTTTGAAATGAAAGCCATTTTGGCCAGGCTACAGTAATCCATTGTGAGAGCTGCAAATAATGATGCTCATTTCAGGGAGGTGATACTTTTCCATTTTCTGTATTTTTGTATGCTATATTTGTTTCACAAACCTCTCTGCCCTCTGTCCTAAAACTACCCCATTAACAAAATGCTGCCTGTCTGTTTGATGCCGCTATTAAGTCAACACTTTGCCTCTCTCTTCTTTGATATTTAATCTACAGTAATAGTATTGATTCAGAAATGGTTTCATTGGGTAACTCTTTGTTCTTTGACCAGCCCAGGGGTTTCACTATCATCCGTGTCATTTAATTCTGCTCATGCCCGCTCTGCCTGCTCCTACAGTGTGAGGCTCTGTCTGTCTCAACAGGGACTTTTCGTGCAATGTTTTTTTTCCCACTGATTTGGCCAAATCCTAAATGAGAACCCCCAAATACTTCAGCTTTTTACAGAATGACTCAGATTTGATGGATGGGTGTACTGCGGAGACATTTTCTGCAGGTCTTTTAGACCTGGGTAGCAGTTTGATACTGTGTATTGGTCTTGCATGGCTGTTGATTAATGTTTTCAAGTCAGTGGTTCCCAATCTTTTTGAACTTTTACAGTCAAGTCTTCTTGTGACTTTCTTTTACCAGCCGAATGCGTATACTGTTTTTTTATCCTGTGTTAGTGGAGTAATTGGAGTTGATAAAATAAAACGGATATATTATGGAACTGATGGTACTATATAACATTTGGGTTGATATGTTTTTGTGACTACCCATTGCCAATGGTTGCATATATGATGGATTTTCCAGAAAACAACCTTTCTATTTTGAGAATAATATTCTAGTGTTGTTCAGATACACCTATTGATATATCTAAAGTCCTTATCCCTAAATTGAAGATTGGGGTATACTATTTGTTATTATTTTATAACACAAACGTATAACAGAGACACACAATCTTAAAGAGCCTGTGACACGGTTTTCCCCCATCATCCAAACCCATCAATTTGAGTACATATTGTCCCCTTGAAAACCGTTACTGAACTGATTTTGGATATTTGTACTTTGATAACCATTAATCTGCCCTTCAATGTTGACAATTTTCTGGATCTTCTCGCGGATTCTTCAAGTCCCGCCAAATGATGGGTGACGTCATTGCGGGCACAGCGCTCCAGCTGCACCGTCCAGGATCCCAGCTTCTGCATGTAAACCTTTATATATATACAGTCGGATGTAAACGCACGATGGTGCACACAGCAGCAAGCTCAGACAGCGATGACAGGTTAATGTTGAACGTGTCTGAGAGCTCATAGGCTGAAGGATCGGTTTATGTTGTATCTGTTAGAAGTTTAGGAATGAGGTGCGTCAATATGGGCGATCATATGGTCATGTAGCCAGTGGTGGACTGGGACTAAAAATCATCCCGGGACTCTCGACCGGCCCACTTCGGTACCGCTAGTAAATTGTCAACGGGGGGAGTGGGGATGTCAGGGGCGGCAGGTGCTGTATATAGTAAATGTAAATATGTAAATATTTGTGTCACTGCATCCTGGTAAAATACAAATATAATGTATAATGTCTGTGTCCTTGACATTAGCGCTGCTAGCCACCTGTGCCCTGTACTACGAAGCCAGTTCAACAGACCCTGGATATGTTTGAGTAACAAACAAACAAACTAACAACAAACTAACAAACGAGATCTCGCTAAGCGGTCCGACGACGCTGGTTATCAACTCGGTAAATCAAGCCAGGGTTTCTCTCTCCAGCTGAGAGCGCGTTCACGTCTAAGACACGCGTGGATCAGGGTTTCCGTTAGCCGGTAATTACCGGTTTTTAGCTGGTAAAATTTATAAAAAACCGGTAAATTCAAAACCTGACGGTCAAAATGTCTGGTAATAATTAGGGAGGCTCCGATCGATCGGCCGCCGGTCATTATCGGCCGATATTCACTCTTAATAGTTTGATCGGTGCTCTCTATAAAGGCCGATCAGGAGAGCTGGATCTGATCGATATGGACATGAACGCAAGTGAAGTATAACCGGAGCGAGAGAGAGATCAGATCAGCTGCTGAGTCTGACCGAGACACGCAGCTCTGCAGGATCACCTGAAGCCCCGCCCTCTGTTTAGCGAGCTGCATGAGAAACTGACGTGCTGTCAGGAGAGAGAGAGGGAGGGAGAGGATCCGTTTCTCCCGTGTTATTATTCAAAGTTGATGTAAACTTCTGAATAATGTACGTTATCTACTACAAGTAGTTTGTTTGAATGTAATAATTATGTTGTTTGTTGTTTGTGGAATCATTTATTGAAAAATGAATCTGAATTTTTCGATCTGTTACGATTTATAAACTGAAGCAATATAAAAATGAGCCCGTGAACTGAGTTTTAAACTGAAGCATATCTGCTCATAGTCTGGTAATTACCTGCTAACGGAAACTCTGCTACACAACTATTATTATTATTGAAATATGACCGGTAAGTTTCAAATTAGTCCGGTAAAATAAATTCTGCCCGGACATTTGACCGGCGAGAAAAAATCCTAGCGGAAACCCTGGCGTGGATCTGACTTTAATTACATTTGTCTCGAGTGTTTCGTCAACATAATGTGTTAAATAATACTTCTGCATCCAGTCTGTGACACTGTGAGTGTTGCACGGCCAGATGAGGCTGGAGAAGCTGACTCAGATCAGGAGATATATGATATATTATGATATTATATGATCGATGATCTGATTGATGATGTAATATGAATGATAAGTGCGACACGTCGGCGTCTTCTCTGCATACGGCAGTTTAAACTGTATTTCCTTTATCCTGTAATATGACTTGAGAGATTTAAACTCCGCACACTGAGTTCATCTCTTTTCTATAGACACCGGAGGCGGGCAGCGTCAGGTAAAAGAAGTTATTTAGCCTTCCCAAACCTGAGCCTCACGCGCCGCCTATGGGGGATGTGCTAGTTACTTATCCGACCGGCCCACTTCGGTACCGGCCCATCGGGATTCGTCCCGATGGCCAGTCCGCCACTGCACCCAGCCCACGTAAACTGTCAACGGGGGGAGCCTCGCTGCGGGGAAATGGTGGACCTAGTGTCCCGATCGGAGTGGGAATAATAATAATAATCCGTGCATTTTATCCATTAATTTCCCCAACATTGTGGTAAAAAAAACACACGTTTAAACCATGTTGTTGGTGTACTACAACTACAAAAAGCATCGGTTTGTTTTCTCATCAGGAAATGCAGACCGGCTCAAACAAACGATCATTTAATGTATCATATGTTCGCCGAATTGACATGAAAGCACTAATAAATGTAGTTTCATCCACTTGAGTTTACAACCACAAAAATAATCGATTTGTTTTTATATCACATCCGACGGGAGGAAATTCAGCAGCTCTCACTCCCGATTTTTAATCCTAATGTAATCATCATCTTCGCCACGATCATTTATGTTTATGTCGCCGAATTGACATGAAAGCACTGACAAATATGAATATACTGTAGTCAACTTCATTAAAACGTTATTAACGTGCCTAATCTCAGTAATTCACCATTTCTACGCATGACACAACACACTTTGTCCGTGTTTGGCTCTCGAAGCGTTCCCGCATTGACGTCACTTCCGGCTTCCCCCAAAACTTCAAAATGAGTCGAAGGAATTTCCCCGCGATGTTCGAAATTATTGATATTTAACGGAACGGTATCGCTTTTTCTTTTTTAAACTGACGGTTCGAGATTACTAGTAGACCAATATTTCATTGCACAACAGTTGTTGGGATGGTGTCACAGGCTCTTTAATTTCCACTTGGGTTATTTATTTTGCATCGTGATGACTAAATGTTGAGTCATGGTGACGCATTTGTGTGAAAAAGTTCTAAAGACACTCAAGGCTGCAAGACAGACACTTAATAAAAACAACTCTGATAATGTATGAGAAATATGTCTCAAAGGTTTCACAACGTTCAAAGATTGGAGGTGATTGAAATGATTCTCAAGTTAGGAATTATTTTGGGATTCGTTCTGAAAGGTATTTTTTATTTCTTTTCAGTCTGTTGGTTTTGCTCCTATTAAAAAAAAAAAAAGACAAATGCATCTTGACAGGTTTTGGATTCCTTTTTAGGAATTCTCTGTGCTGCAGACTGTGTTTTCCTGTTTAATTATATTGTTCTACTCTATCATTATATAATTCTTAATTGTGATCTCGTCTGTACAATCCTTAGCGACTGACTCTCCCTACAAATCAGACGTAACAACATTTCTGTTTCTTCAATACTTGACAAACGTCCATCTAGAATCAGAGTCCATACCCTCCACCATCTGTCAGCTCTCTTCACATGCCAGAAACTCTTGTGTTTGTCTGTATGTGTGTGGGAGGGTGTGTTTGAACACATATGTGCATGTGTGTCTTACAGGCTGTGTATTTACATATTTAACTCTGTATATCTGTTTAGTAATGTGAACATTGCTTCACTCTGCAGTCCTTTTTCTGAACGTTATCATCTTCCTCTGCCCCTTTCCTGTCTGTTTATTTCCAATATAATGCAAACCATATATCAAAATATAAAATGAATAGTAAATTTGTATTTATATTCAAATGGTAACTTGATTTTTTGAATTACATTACATTGCATTTAGCTGCCGCTTTTATCCAAAGCGACTTACAATAAGTACATTCGACCAGGAAGACACAACCTTGAAGAAAACAGAATCATATAAGTACATCAGGATTCATAGAGCCAAACAATTCAAGTGCTACTCAACTGGCTATAGATAAGCCAGTCCTTTATTAGTATATAAGTGCTCTGTTAGCAGTTCTTTGTTAGTAATTCTATCGCTCGAAGTGGAGTCGAAAGAGATGAGTTTTCAGTCTGCGCCGGAAGGTGTGTAAGCTTTCTGCTGTCCTGATGTCAATGGGGAGCTCATTCCACCATTTTGGAGCCAGGATAGCAAACCCACATGTTTTTGCTGATGGGAACTTGGGTCCCCCTCGCAGTGAGGGTGCAGCGAGTCGTTTGGCTGATGCAGAGCGTAGTGCACACGCTGGGGTGTACAGTTTAACCATGTCCTGGATGTAGGAAGGGCCAGATCCATTCGCAGCATGGTACGCAAGTACCAGTGTCTTGAAGTGGATTCTAGCAATTACCGGAAGCCAGTGAAGGGAGCGGAGGAGCGGAGTGGGAACATTTTGGAAGGTTGAAGACCAGACGAGCCGCTGCATTCTGGATGAGCTGCAGAGGTCGGATGGCACATGCAGGTAGACCAGCCAGGAGGGAGTTGCAGTAGTCTAGGCGTGAGATGACGAGAGTCTGGACCAGAACCTGCGTTGTTTTCTGGGTCAGCTGGGGACGTATCCTCCTGATGTTGTAAAGCGTGTATCTGCAGCAACGGGTTGTAGCAGCGATGTTTGCAGTGACAGTTTGTTATCTAGGGTCACACCCAGATTCCTTGCAGTCTGAGTCGGGGAAACAATAGAGGTGTCGATGTTGATTGTCAGGTCAAGAGTGGGACAATTTTTTCCCGGAAGGAAAAGCAGTTCTGTCTTGTCAAGGTTGAGCTTGAGGTGGTGAGCAGACATTCACTGAGAGATGTCAGCTAGACAAGCAGAGATGCATGCGACGACCTGGGTCTCTGAGTGGGGAAAGGACAGAATTAATTGGGTGTCGTCAGCGTAGCAGTGGCATGAAAAACCATGCGGGCTAATGACAGATCCGAGCGAGTTTGTGTACAGGGAGAAGAGGAGGGGACCAAGAACAGAGCCCTGAGGGACCCCTGTAGTTAATTGACAAGGGTCGGACTCGGACCCTCTCCAAGTTACCCTGTAGGTACGGTCTTTGAGGTGTGAGGTGAGGAGGGAAAGTGCAGAGCCTGAAACTCCAAGTTCTTGGAGAGTGTGAAAGAGGATCGGATGGTTCACCGTGTCGAATGCAGCAGACAGGTCCAACAGGATGATGACAGAGAAGAGGGATGCTGCTTTGGCAGTGTGCAGTTCCTCAGAGACAGCAAGGAGAGCAGTTTCTGTGGAGTGACCTGCCTTGAAACCAGAGTGGTGCGGATCCAGAAGGTTGTTCTGATGGAGATAGCAGGAGAGTTGTTTAAAGACAGCGCGTTCAAGTGTTTTAGACAGGAACGGGAGGAGAGAGACAGGCCTGTAGTTTATAACATCAGACGGGTTGAGAGTGGGTTTCTTTAGGAGAGGGTTTACTCTTGCCTCCTTAAGACTATTTGGAAAGTGACCAGAAATGGGTGAGAAACGGTAGAATATCAGGAGCGATAGTCTGAAGGAGGTTTGAGGTGATAGGGTCCAGAGGACAGGTGGTAGGGCGGGCAGAGGTAATGAGGGTAAGAACCTCACTTGGAGAGAGAGGGGAAAAGGAGGTAAGTGTGTGGGTGAAAGGAGGGTCTGGTGACCCAGCGGTGAGTAAAGGTGAGTCAGAAAAAGAAGTGCGAATATCAACCTTTTTTTCAAAGTGGTTAACAAAGTCGCTTGACAGAAGGGAGGAGAGGGAAGGGGCTTTGGGGGGGTCCAAGAGGGTGGAGAAGATGGAAAATAGTTTTTTGGGATTGGAATAGGAAGATTGGATCTTATCTTGACAGAAAGTGTTTTTTGCCTGAGAGATCGAAGCAGAGAAAGAGGAGAGGAGAGCCTGATAGGTTAGGAGGTCGTCATGGTGTTTGGATTTCCACCATTTCCGCAGAGAGAATGAAATGAAGAAGTGATCAGATGTGTGGAGCGGGTTTACAGAGAGGTTAGAAGTAGTGCAGTTTCTTGAGAATATGAGATCAAGGACATTGCCAGCTTTATGAGTTGGTGAGGATGGAGACAGTGAGAAAGCAAAGGTGGTTAACAGAGATGTTAGTTAGTCTATCTTCCGTGTCTGGAGGTTGAAGTCTCCGAGAAGTACAGCGGGAGGGCCAGTTTCAGGGATGTGTGAGAGGAGATTATCTAATTCCTCCAAGAAGTCCCCCAAGGCGCCTGGTGGACGGTAGAGAACAACAATGGTTAATTGTATAGGATGGGTTACTGTGACGGCATAGCATTCAAAGGTGGAAGGAGTGAAGTTAGGTAGCTTGAAGAGGGAAAAGCTCCATTTGGGAAAGAGCAGGAGACCAGTGCCACCTCCTCTGCCAGTGGGTCTGGGTGTGTGGGTGAAGGAATATGCTGTGGAGAGAGCTGCTGGGGTGGATGTGTTGGATGGAGTAATCCAGGTCTCAGTGAGAGCAAGGAAATCCAGGGACTGCAGTGAGGCGTAGCCAGAGATGAAGTCAGCCTTCGGAACAGCTGACTGGCAGTTCCACAGGCCGCCTGAAACTAGATGTTGGATCTCAGTGGAGCACGTGGGATAGACGAGAGCAGGGCGGTTATAGCGATTAGGAGATACACTGGGCCAGTGATAATTGCGAGAAGACACAGGAATGGAGAAAATACACATGATTATAGCCTGAGGGGCTAAAAAACTAAAGAAAATAAAACACCAGCGATACTTAGCTCAATCAGAGGAGGATTTGCCTCCTCTATGCCACCCTCGTGACTCCCGCAGGACTCCAATGTCATTGTCAGTCTTACTCCCGCAGGACTCCAATGTCTTTGTCTGTCTGACGCTCCAGGAAAGAGCTACCTAAAATGGACGCCTGATTGCTGAGTTCTCACAGCTGTGGGGCCATGCCCCTCTAATTAGTTAACTCTCTACAGCTGATGGGCGACAGCAGAGTGGCCCTGCCTATATTGTAATGCAGGGTTGAGTGACCCACTGAGACCTGTGTAACAGGTTCAGTTGAGCAGATCTGAGATTTAAAATCTCTCAAAATCGCCGTTTTAGCTACAATAACTACAGAACAATTATACAGAGTCGAATAAATGAAACAGAGAAGTCTATTTAAACAAGAATATAACTTACAGTGGTTGCTGCGTCAATAGGTAGTGTCGTCACCTGGTCTAGATGCACACTGAGTTCTTCAGATTTTAAATGCGGTATACATCTGACAGCCTAACAACAGCATTCTCTAATTTTTCATGAAAAAATCCAACTCGAAATATAATTACACGATTTATAATAGCCGTCTACTTACATCTCTTCGATAAGTCTGAAAAAAACTGAATTTTGTTGTAATCCGTCACTTTAAAAACTAGTGTTGCACGGAAACATATCAGCTTTTAAAAAAATATTTCTATTCAAATCAAATCAAGTTTTATTTATATAGCACATTTATAAACGATTTTTGGTTGAGCCAAAGTGCTGTACATATAATAAAAATAGCCTACAGTAGAGACACTTTACAGCAAATACAACAGCACAGATTGTTCAGAATATCAGTATGAGAAAAACAACACCCTCTATCCTTAGACCCTCACATCATACAAGGAAAAACTTCCAGAGAAAACCCTACTATTAGCACAGACTGTGAAATAAAATGCTCCCTTTTTAAGAAGTAATGGTTCTGTCACTCTTCATCAGTACACACCAGAGAAGATTTTAGAAGATGTAGCATCACTTTAAGATTTTCATCTTTTTAAGACTTTAACTTTCTGATGTTGGCAATCTGGTTTGATAAATGACTACACAAAATACTGAAAGCACACACAAAAAGAACTGGACCAATTTGCTTCCAGCTGATCCTGCACAGCAGCTGGCAGAATGACTGACACACACCGGGCTGCACTACACACTGCCTGTGGGAAACATTATGATTGATAAAATAAAGCTCATGTACATTTACACCATAGATTAAGATATTTCATGGATGCAAATGTCACTGAAGCCTCAAAGCTACTGGACAAGTCAAGTTTATAACCGAATACATCAATAAGTAATATTGTAAGTTGCATATTTCAAACGAAGCATACAAATAATTATAAAGCTTTATACTTTTCCTTGAGTCCCTAATCAGTCGGTGAAAGAAACATTTTACACTCACTTTAAATTATTTAACTAACAGTTTAAATAATAACTGTTAATTTTTTAATTGCCAATAGTCTAATAGCCTTTTTAATACATGTACTTTACTTTTGATTGGAAAAATATGTGGATAATCAGAACATTTCCGACACTATTTATGGTTGCTAAGGATTTGAAACTTTCTTATAAACATGGTAGAATAAACATGAGAATATACTTATTTCCTTACAAAAATAATTAACATTGAGTCTGTTTTACTCTGTGTAGTTTTACTTTCATACCTGTTCACTTCATGCTGGTGTGAGTTTTCCTCCCACA
The DNA here is from genome assembly GCF_902827115.2 of Pseudochaenichthys georgianus. Taxonomy (NCBI): domain Eukaryota; kingdom Metazoa; phylum Chordata; class Actinopteri; order Perciformes; family Channichthyidae; genus Pseudochaenichthys; species Pseudochaenichthys georgianus. The sequence continues at coordinate 29,727,476 of NC_047507.1, read as the reverse complement.
TGTCAAAAGACACCTCAAGACTCTCAATTGTCTAAAGTGTGAGCCTTTGTCAGTTTTATGTGTGAGATCATTTTCTCTGCCTTATGCCTGATGCACACTTCTTCCCTTTCTTTGATAGTAATTAACAGTAAAGGAATGTATTGTTGATTACTTGAAATAACCCAGATTTATAGGGGAAAAGCTGATTTATTTATTTCTAAACTGATTGTTGCTTCAATAGAATATTTCATAAAGAATGAACAGACTTTCTTCTATCTCTATACTGTACGTGCATCATACACTGAGAGAAAACCTATTTTTTCTGAGCATTGTAAGTAAGTAAGTAAGTAAAACTTTATTTATATAGCACCCTTCTCAACACGGATGTACAAAGTGCTTTACAGTACAGTACACAGGACACAATTCACAGTACAACTATAAAATGTAGAATAAAAGGCATAAAATGGCAGCAGTTAATACATAGGATAAAACATACGACAAAACACCAATAATAAAAAAAGAAAAAAAGAAGACAGCCACTAACTCACCTCCTCCGACGACCCAAAGGCCTGTCGGAAGAGGTGGGTCTTTAACCGCCTGTAGTGAAATTTGTTCTGGAAAATGAGGTAGAGGTAGACAAAGGCTGTGGTAAAGTGGGCTCACTGTACATAAACAAAGTTACAACGCTTTGTCACAGAATGCTCTTAACATCATACATTATTGATGTGTAAGAATGTAGCAGTGTAACAAGGGATGTTTTAACATTTAACAGTGCAGTTAATCCATTAATCTACAAAGCCATGAGTATACTTGCTGCCACTTACTGTTGGATTTGTTAAAGTTGAATTTATCAGCACTTTCCTTGTTGCAGCAAAATAAAACAAAGTGATGCAACATTTAAAAAAAATGTAGATCTGAATTACTTAGATTTATTGATTAGACGATCTGATCAACACGGTTGAAAAGGGGCCAATAATATAAGTCTTTTGGGGTTTTCTGCTTTCCTGTAATGTGTTTCATAGGTTTTTGTGCATATAAAAGGTCTGCAAAGGCTAACATCTCAGTTACATTAACATTACACAGTAGAGGCACAAAATACATATGAAACCTTAAAATTAGCATAATAGGGCCTCTTTATAATTGATTAATTATTTCTCGCAAAAATGCTAACATTCAGTGTTTTTAAAATCTTAAATGTAATCATTTAAATTGGTATTTAGACTGTTTTTTTTTTAATAATTTCCTATTGTTACTGTATAGTAACAACTTGTATTTGGTTGATGCAGAAAATAAAGAGGTGATTCTGTAATTGAAGTCATCCACTTAGGTCTACTTTGACTCTTCAATAACCAATATAAGCAAGGAAAGAAATGGCCCACATTGAACTATGTTTCTGAAAAATGCCTGTAGCCATGGCGATCTTTGGCATGTGCTAATCTGCCTGTGAGAAGACTATCGATTTGATATTGAACTAGCTTGATTAAATATTTTCATGGCCGGATTTACGGATCAGTGAACTATGTGATTGCATCATAAGGTCGGTCCTAGTATTACTGAAAAACTATAAAAAAGATATGCAGTGTGTTCCATCATAGCTTATCGTAGTAAACACATGGTATTGAATGGTATATATCTGTTGGCAAGGGGAAAGTCAATGTGGTTTATTATTGGACAAGATGATGTATTGATCTCTGATGGCCCGGGTCAGTCTTTGGTGGCTTAACTATGCTCTTTTCATCCTTATCATACCTGCAACAGCTATACAGTTGATTACAGCTCCTTAGAGAGCGCTGCTGTAATAGACTGGTGTCAGACAGGGAAAAGGCCAGGCTGTGCACACAAAGTATAATCAGCTGTCTATGGTCTGAGCACTTCTTATCAAGCAGCCTGGCTGAGCAGCACAGATCGATTGTCAAGATGCTGTAATGTCAGATTGAAGAGATGGGGTAAATCATGTTATGGCACTTTTTTCCACAGTGACATCATGGTTCATGAAATCAGACATATCATATCTTCCTCTAAACGTGAAAGGACCCAGTGTTTCTCCTCCAGCTGCTGGAGGGTGGTAGAGTGAGTAATTATTTAGGTAGGCTTGTTTTCAAGACACCTTGGACAAAAAAGCAATTTGCTTTGACCTATAGTGATTGTCAGTCCCACACTGAAGTCGAAAAATGCCAGTTCAGTTCAGACAAACGGAAAACAAACTTGACCTGTGTGTTTTGCCTTTAAGCCTGTGCAAATGTGCATGTACGTGGGCAGTCAGGTGCTTGTTCTGTGCTTAAGTGCCTTCAAACTGTGTGTGTGTGCGCAGTCTGGGCATCCGTTTGTGAAAAGGCCACTGGACCTGTTGTGAATTCAGGAAAGAGTGTTTGTCAACCCCGCGTCTTACAATGCTGTATGTCGTTTTTGCGAGGCGGAGACAGTCTGCAGTGAGGCATGAGAGAGACCATTACACACATGTCTGGCACACTCGTGATGATGAAGAGATCTGGGAACCCATCCTCCCTTGGAAAGTGCCTCTGGCCAAGATGGTGCATGCAGTGAATACAGGCCGCAGCCAAGCTTTGCCAGGCTCTGCTGACATAACACACACATGGTGGAAGCTACCCCGAGACAGCGCTGTGTCACACTCGAGTGTTAATAATTTGTTGAAATGAATAGTGTTTGTGCCAAAGGAAGAAAATGGAAATACAAAGGGTGTGTTTTATGGGGGTTTCAAAGATGCTCCAACAAATATATTGAATTTGTGGGGCTTCAAGGGCGGAGAGCATTGAGAAATAGCATCATCTTTATAGTGATGTAATTATATAGTGGCGTGTATAGTGATGATGAATGATGAAGTGCTGAGAAGAAAAAACAATACCCATTATGACATTTTCCTGGGTTTCACTTACTTTTATGGTAACGTTAAATGCCAGCCTCATGCTCTGTGTGAGAGAACGGCATCGATGAGGCAATTAGGGTAATTCTGAGTGCTCGGGTGTGCTAAGTAGTCACATTGCGTGTCTGTCTGATCAATTCTGACCAATAAGTTGTCAGCTGCTTCAGTAGAGGCAACATCTGTCCTGTGTGGATGTGAGCACAAAGGGTGGGAATCCTGAAGTTTCTCACGCTTTGATTTCGATTCAGTGCACTTCGATACAATCAAAAGAAGATTCTTCATGGATCTTGATGCATGATGATTGGTATTCGTTTTTTTAACAATTAGACTAACAATACCAAATACTGGTATACACTTTTATAGTTACCCAAAACAGACAAAATACCTACACGTGCAGCAAACAGCATAACATAAGGACACAACAGTTAATAGTGTGGGCTGTTATCAGGTCTCAAACTTTTTGGAAGGCAGCCAAATCCAATATTTATTAATTGTTTCAATGTTAAAGCAGCAGTTTGCTGGATGCACATCTCAATGGTTCAGATGATATTGAAGAAACTATTGTGACAACATTTTTGGAAAATCAATTAAAAAAACTGTACCAATCCTTCACTTCAAACAATAATGACTTAAGAAACAAATGACTTGGCAATCCCCGACTAAAAAAAGCATAAATGTTGCAGATTTACATTATGTCACAACATCAGTATGCAACCATTAGCATATTGACTTCTCTGTTCTGTTAAAATGACGTTTTCCGTTCTGGAAATATTATAAACGTTGAATTAACAAAGTCAGACAGAATCAACTTATTTTCCAACAATCTGCTTCCTTGTGATCAGTCGCTGCTTTTCTACGGTGTCTTAACCATGACGACTGACGCAGCTCAGCTGTCTCTCAGAGACGTTGTGTTTCCCTACGTCATGAATATACATGTACACGATTGGACAAGATGGAGCAACAGACCAACTACAGTCCTGCCTGCTGTTGACAGCTCGGGCTCAGTCTGATACAACAGCTGTGGACTCGCTCTGGCCTCGGTTTTAATTAAAAAAACTCAACTCAAAATTAACTTACCAGAGGGTGAGGAACAGGAGGAGTTAATAATAATAATAATAATAATTCCTTATATTTATTATAGCGCTTTTCCAGATGCTCAAAGCGCTTAAGAGTTGCGTGTGACAAACCAAGGCTTACAGTTTGTTCACTGTGATATTCCTGGATTGGTTTGGTCCAGGGCTCAGCATTTCTTTGCTAAATATGACAGTTTATTAAAAAACACATTGGTTACTTTAAACCAGGGGTCGGCAACCTTTTTGATATGAAGTGCCATTTAAAAAATGAAATCTGATTAGTGTGCCGACGTTCTTGAACTGTCAACGGGAGGTGGGGGGAGCCTCGCTGTGGGGAAGCTGAGGACCTCTGTCGCCTGACAGCGCAACTTACATGATGCCGTTTAAACACATTTAAATAAATAAAGGGCGGTGCCGGCCGTCAGCGAGCCGAGCCCGGCCGTCAACGACCCGCTGGCGACCGGCTCGGTTCGCTGACGACCGGACGTACTGTGATTCTCCAGAACACAGTCCGCCCCTGTGTAGCATATTATTTTCGATGACAGATGAGCAGATCGCCACTGGGCTTTCAACTACAGACACAGCCACGCAAAAACTGCGGCATGTGCAGCTCCTTATACTGCAATGTGTGAAGTGCGCTACACCCCTGATCGTTTCACCATGGAGGAAAGCAGCAGAAAGTCGAGTTAAAGAGAGCGGGGCCTAGAATTTATCCTTCTGGCTGCGTTGCATGTATGGCTTCCTTCTGCAGGGACGACGCTGAAGTTGCTTCAACACAGTTGCAGGAAAGCAATATATTAGACGTTAAGTACTTTGTCAGGCTTGATATTTATCTGTAGATACCCCCAAAGCTTTTTTCTTATTTAAAAGAAGATCTTAACCTAAAGTATTCTTTAATTTTTAAATAAAGCCTAATTAGTTTTGCACATCCTCCAATTAATATCTTTGTACATCCTGCACTAAAATGTTTTATTGTAGAGATCACTTACAGTATCTTCTTGATTTTTTATATTTCTATCATTGACCTTCTACTTTCCCCCTATGAAAGTATGTACTCTTAATATGTTTTTCATCAAAAATAACATATTAAAAAAAGTATTCAATAACGTGCTTTAAGCACTAGGCGGTACACACAGCATACAATACCATAATAACTTTGTATTATTAGTGTAGGACACTTATGTATGTATAACATCTGAAGATGTACAGTTTTATTCATGTTTTCGCATAATTTTACAGGATATTGCTGTATTATTTCACATGTTTTACTTCTACACATTAATATCTGATTTGTAAAACATTGTCAGGACCTCGACACAAACTGATGAACCCAAAGGTACGACCCAGAGACAAAGTCTTGAATATAAAAAAATGTATATTTATTTATACAGTTCAGGTAATCCCTCTTAACAGAGTAGTTGGTGGAAAAAACAAAAGGTGCTCACAAGGAGGAAAAAACTAACGTAACAAAAAGAGGACTTAATAAAAACTTAACAACAAAATAAACAAACATAACAAAACCTGATATGAGAGAAAGCAATCCTTTCTGAGTTGGGGCTTGGCACGACCATTCAAGGAAACAAACCAGACGAACTGACACAGGGGAGGGGAGGGACAGGACTATTTAAACATGAGGTGAGTGGGAACAGGTGGAAACAATCAGGGGCGGGGCAGAAACTGATGATGGCGGGAAAAACACACAGGGGGAGGAAGAAAACTGGGCCTGAAATGAAAGACAAGAGGTAAATGCTAAATAAAACAGGAAATGACAGACAAAATACATAAACATAACTAACACATTTGACGAGACACAACAAAAATCACAGGCAGAAAGGTATATCCGTCATTTAATGGTAAGCTATTGAAATTCTGAATCCATAGATGTGTCTCCCATCACCCAAATCCCCTGACTATTCTTTCAACTCAAAGAAAATCAGTAATATCTTTAAAAACTACAAGTCCTTTTCTATCAGCTGTGCACCGTTATGGTGTAAATATAGCCTATTTACCAATTGGATAAAATATAAAAGTCAGCCGAATTAGTGTTGATACTGCAAGGAGACGTATTGTGTGAAGAGAAATTTAAGATGTTGTTTAATTGCTGATATATTTATGATCCACGTCACGTATTCAGTTTTGGCGGCAGTTCTTCCAGTTTGTCCAAATGTCTTCTCATCAGGGCTCTATAAATAGAGAACTACGAAAGATGTGTAATATTTAATGCAGCCGAACCGTGTATTACAATGCCGTTATGTGATGACTTTGGAGGGCCGCTCGGACACAGCGTGTGCGGGGGTGCCCCCCCTTGATGAGAGCCTGGCGGCCCATCTGCTTCCGCGGGCGGCTGGTTGGGCGGAGGGTAAGCGACCCCTGCCCCTGCTGCCCCGGGACCGAGACACTCTGGAATATCTGGACAAGAGGGCGTCTCCCTGATCACCCCTCAGGCAGCCTCCCCCGCCCTCCTGTCACAAGATGGGAGCGATTATCCAGACCGCGCTATAGGTCAGATGAATAATCTGATTCATGGCGTGGCCGCTGCAGCAGGGCGGGTGATTTCCTTGGCCACAGTGGCGTCTCGTCACGTGTGGTTGGGACTCACTGCCCTATCTAGAAAAGACCGAGAAGATCTCCTCGGAGCCCCCGTGTCCACGGAGGGGCTCTTTGGGTCAATCTCCTCGGTCACTCAGCACTTCAGCCGGCTGGAGGAGGAAAGGGTCCTGCTTAGCAGGATGCTACCGCTGGCCCCGCCTCCGGCCCCGCTACGCGCTCCTCCACGCGTTTCCATGCAGGCGAGGGAGCGCAGTGCGACAGTGAAGCGGAGGGAGAGGCGCCGACACGGGGGTCCCGTAGCTGCGGCGCCCTCCACGGCCCATCACGTGGTACCGGCATATCGGCAGCCACGGGGAAGGGCTGCCCGACCTCGGCAGGCTCATCAGCAGCAGAGAGCGGCCGGGTGGGGTGCGACGTCTGCCCGAAGCTGACTGGTGGGGGGAGGTAGCGTCTCGGCAGGGGGAGGAAATCTCTTCGCCCGGGACGCGAGGGTGAATCCCGCCTCCTCCCTATTCGATGCACAGATTCCTTTGAACAAATGTAAGTTGATCTGTATCCAAGTCTAAGTGTCCTTTGTTTCCACAATGTTACACTTACACATGATGTCTGTACAGATTCCCCACTCGCCGCCCCAGCCATAGCTCCTGTAAAGGAGGAGCCTAGTGGGAGTGCGCAGATGAGAGTGATGAAACGTAAACAAAGCTATCGTAATGTTATACGGGTACAGAGGCATTATGGCCGGCATATTGCTGTTGGGGAACACACTAAGCCTGGGGTTAAGACTCCAATTAATGCAGGTTACCAGAGTTGCATTATGGCAGCGCCCGCACTCATAGAAGAGCGCGTGGCGGTGCGTTCAGGGACCTTAGTAGACCGCATTACTCCTATGAGGACTCCGATTAATGATGTTCTCCGTAAGGGTGAAAACGGCATTTTGAGGGAGCGCGCGCTCACACATGAGCGTGCGGCGGTGCGTTCAGGGTCCTCAGTAAATAATCGGCCCTTTCTGTGTCGACCCTCCATGGGCGAATCTTCCCTTCACGGGGAGTTTTGCGGCGGGACGGGTCGCCAGAGAGTACCACAGCTTTATAGCTGCGGCCCCACAGCTGAGGGCATGCCCTTTAACACAGTGTTATGGGGAATGGAAACTCAGCTGTGTACTATCAAAGTGGATGGACAGGACGCTGAAACGGGGCTATTCACTCCAGTTCTACAGCGTCCCACCCCCTTTTATGGGCATGCGAGAGGTGAAGCTATCCTCTCGAGAGGGGATGAGTTTCCTCTCAGCAGAGATTCAGGCTCTGGTGCAGAAACAGGCTGTGTCTGTTGTGCACCCTCAGCGCAGGGAAGAGTGTCTTTATTCCATATACTTCCTGGTTCCCAAGAAGACAGGGGAATTCAGACCTATTCTAGATCTCCGCGGCCTGAATCGCCACATTTCCCGCAGGAAATTCTGCATGCTAACTATGAAACAGTTACTGGGGCTGGTGCAGCCAGGCGATTGGTTCACCACCATCGACCTGAAAGACGCGTACTTTCATGTAGAAATTGCTCCAAAGCACAGAAAGTATCTGCGTTTTGCCTTCCAGGGAATAGCCTACGAGTACAACAGGCTGCCGTTCGGCTATTCCCTATCCCCACGCACATTCAGCAAATGTGTGGCCACAGCGTTTTAACCGCTGCGCGCACACGGCATGAGAGTTTTCTTTTACATAGACGACCTCATAGTCATGGCTGGGTCACGGGAACAGGCAATGTTTTGCACAGCACAATTGATCACACACCTAACCAGATTAGGCTTTGCGATCAATTGGAAAAAGAGCACCCCCATACCTCACCAACGGGCGTTGTATTTGGGTGTGGTGCTCGATGCAGGCACGTTGCACGCCACCCTGTCAGAGAGCAGACGTGCGTCCCTTCTTCAGGGGGTACGCAGACTGCGACAGGGGGCAACAGTGACAGCTTTTACTGTCATGCAGACGCTGGATCTCATGGCGGCTGCTCACATGATGGTCCCGTTAGGGTTACTACATATGCGCCGCCTGCAGAGGTGGTTCTCCAGCCTGCGCTTGGATCCCAAGAGGCACAAGCGGCGGCTGGTGACCATACCCCCCTCAGTGAGGGGCAACCTCCGGTTTTGGGGGTCCCCGGATCACCTCCGGAGGGGGTCTTCACTGGGACGGGTGACCTCCTACATCACAGTGTTCACGGATGCATCCGGAACAGGATGGGGAGGGACCTGCCTGAAGAGGGCTATAGGTGGGCGCTGGGCTCTAACAGAGTCTCGACACAGCAACCTCCGAGAGCTACGGGCGGTAGTGTTAGTCCTCCGGCATTTCAGGCCCCTAATTCAGGGGGAACATGTAATGGTCAGGAGCGACAACAGCACCACAGTGGCTTATATCAACAAGCAGGGCGGAGTTCGATCCGCCGCCTTGTTGACCACAGCGGAGGAACTGTGGTTATGGGCTTCAGAGGTGGTGTTATCTCTGAGAGCCCTCCATATCCCGGGACTGGAGAACGGGGGAGCCGACCTCATGTCGAGGGGCGGCCCCCTGCCAGGCGAGTGGGTGCTTCACCCGAAGGTGGTGAAGCAGATCTGGGCCCAGTTCAGGAGAGCGGAAGTGGATCTGTTCGCCAGCCGGCGAAACAGCCACTGTGCCCTGTGGTTCTCCGTGGCTCGGAGCGACGACCCACCCTTGGGGGTGGACGCGTTTGCACACGAGCCATGGCCAAGGAAGCTGCCATACGCCTTTCCACCGCTGCGTCTCATTCTCCCCCTCCTGAGGAGAGTGAGGCGAGAACGTCTGTCAGTCATCCTAGTGGCTCCGGACCGCGTTGGGGCGCCGTGGTACTCAGAGATGACACAGATGAAGGTGGGCCAGCCCTGGGCGGTACCCCAGTTCTGGGGGGCGATGTCTCAAGAGGCAGGTGCAATCGGGGCGTTACCCACTCTCGGCCATCCTCTCCAGGCTTGGCTCCTGAGAGGGACAGGCTGAGACAGGGTGGATTGTCTGACAGCGTTATTCAGTCTATCCAGGCAGCTAGAGCTGGATCCACCACAGCCTGTTACAGGCCAACATGGCTAGGATTCCAGCGATGGTGTGAGGAGCGGGGAATAGAGCCCATATCTTGTGAGTTAGGCTCTATTTTATCCTTCTTACAGTTATTGGTGGACAGAGGGCTTGCGCATTCAACAGTGAAGGTGTATGCAGCAGCCATCTCGTCCTGCCATGAGGGATTTGGCGGCAGGTCAGCCTTTAGTCAACCACTGATGTCGCGGTTTTTAAAGGGGGTCAGGACGCTGCGCCCAGTAGTGCACGCCTCCACCCCACAGTGGGACCTGCCCCTAGTGCTGGAGGCTCTGGCCTCGGGGCCGTTTGAGCCTCTGGAGCTCTCCTCTCTGAAAGCATTGTCGTGGAAAACAGCTTTGCTTCTTGCCTTAACGTCAGCCAAAAGGGTGTCCGAGTTAACTGCTCTGTCGGTACACCCAAGTTGTTTACTGATTCGGGGTGACCGGAGCGGCGCGACACTCAGACCGAACCCCTCCTTTGTGCCCAAAAACCTAAGGAGTGCGTTCAGGTCGAGGGCTATTCAGTTAGGGGGGTTTAGTCTTCCCCCCCATGGGGGGGCCAGGGAGGCTAGACTGCACCTCCTCTGCCCGGTGCGTGCGCTAGCATATTATGTGGAGCGCACGGCGGCCCTTAGACGCACCGAACAGCTGTTCGTGTGTGTGGGGGGCGGTATGATCGGGAAAGCTCTGTCCAAGAAACGCCTGGCACGCTGGCTCTGCGAGTGCATTGCACATGCCTACGGACAGGCAGGGAGAGCCTGCCCCACGGGGGTTCGTGCGCACTCCACACGGGCTGTGGCTGCGTCAACAGCCTTATTCAACGGTGTGAGTGTGGAGGATATATGCACAGCGGCGTCTTGGTCGACGCCAGGCCCCTTCATAAGGTTTTATCTCTTGGACATGTCGGGCTCTTTCTCCTCGTCTGTGCTGGCGGGGGCAACACAGGACTGGTAGGGGGGAGGGGGGTTGTGGGTCAGTTGGCATCTGACCTCCTCCCCGGACGTAATGCGCCTTCGCTGTTCTCGGGCCCTCTGAGGGTCCCGGGAGGGGCGCACTGGGCCCTTACAGGGCTGGAGGGCTGCTCTCCTCCTACCGAGAGCAGGAGGGGGGGAGCCCTCCACACTTTAGGCCACACACTCGGCACGGGGTCAGTGTTTTGAGTGTGGGGCAGGGGCTCTGGCGCTCTGGCGCTCTCCCTGTTATCCTTAGGGATTCAGGGAGGCAGGCGTGTAGTAAGCCCTTTCGGGGCCGAGGGGGCTCTCCCCATCCAGGGTGGGGGGGTCCCCCGGCACTGTTTTTTGAGCACACTTTTTGCGAGGTAGGCGCAGCAGGGTGTGCTCTGTCAGCCACAGCCCAGATTTCTCCTCGGTTACAACCGGGTTAAAGGAGAAGGTGGGGCAGCAGCTGCTGACCATAATAGCCGGTCAGGGGCAGTAGGGTGGAATATTGTTGGACGACAGTGCGCGTATACATCGCGGCTCCACCCACTGTACCCATAGAGTCCAGTAGAGGGCGGAGCCTGTGAGAGATATAACGTCGGGTTACGTAGTGTAACCCTTGTTATATTAGCACAGGCGGAGCCCTCTACTCGGGGCACTGTCTGTCCTATTCCGCTCGCTGAAGAGAGGTGTAGGATGATAGTCAGGAGGCGAGGCCTCCTTTTATACGGTGTGATGCGCGCGCATTCAGGTAGGCCCGCCCAGGGCCGGCTACGTCTATAGAAGTCTCAGTGGGAGAATGCTTGCGGGGTAAGAGAGTACCCATAGAGTCCAGTAGAGGGCTCCGCGTGTGCTAATATGCCTAGGGTTACACTACGTAACCCGACGTTTTTATGAATCACACAGCTTCCGGTCTTCCAACCGGACAAAAAGACGTGGTGCAGGCACGAAACATACTACCAATAGAAATACATTGCTTTTAAAATCGTTCTGTGTGACACGAACAAAAAAGGGAAAATCGTGATGGTGAACACGAATCAATAGATTAGATGTCGTGACTATAACACGAAATGCCGTGAGACTGGGTTGCTTTGTGTGCCACTGGTTACGCACCCGCGTGCCAATGGTGGTTTAAACTATTGGAATATGTGCACACTTTTTGTTTCAGGAAGTGTTGCTTACTGCCACTGGAAGAGAGTTTTTTAAACACTGTGCTGGGTGTTTCGGTTGGAAACCTTTTTTTAACCACTCTTGCTGGTTTCTCAAAAGTTACTGACCCAACCTTTTTAATACAAAAACTGATTCATTTTACATTTCCTGATAATGTCCAACCAAATCTTCTATATTAGGACTCTAGTCATGATCCGAAGCATGTAGAAATCTGCACATTTCAGCTGACATCAACGAGATTAATTAATAGAATATTTAAAATCACCACTGCTGAGCATCAGCATGCAGTCAAGACTCGAGCAAGCACAAAATGTTTTTGATCTTGTGTGTTCAATTAGAAGAAATATAGAAAATTATTTTGTTAAACAAAAATAAACCCTGGAATGTAGTGAGCGACAAAAGGTGGAGAAAATATGTCGCAACCTCACCTCACATGGATCACACTGTCGCTCCAAGATGGATGATAGTGCACGAGGGAGGCTCATCAGTGAAACGAAGAGGCCACAGCCTCCTTAAAACAAGTGCAGCACTGTATGCTGGAGTCTGGCCTTTCTGGCTAAAAACCCTTTTGAGTGTGTTGTTGTTCTGGGCTGAATGGTGAGATGGAAAATAGCCAGGTCCAGCCCTAATCACACAGGAGATGTTTTCCATCTCGAGGAGCATTTGATACAGCCTGGTGAAACCATGATACAATACTTTTGGTTAGGGCTGGACATTATATTCATATATTATCAATATCCAGTCTCTATTTCTCGTTTTTAAAGGCTGCACTACTGTGATTTTCTGAACTAGCTATAGGCTCTTCTAATATTGCCTATCCCCCCTTGCCATTATATCTACATACATAATTAAATATGTTTTGTAGCACCAGTAGTCAACCCTATATTATCAATAGTAATCTCAATATTGAGGTATTTGATCATACATATTGTGCTATTTGATATACTATATATAACTCACCCTTACTTTTGATAGTCACTACTATGCCCATCAGCTCAGTGTGACTGTGAGTGCAGAATAACAGATTCATCACTTCACACCCTTCAAATCCACAGGATATTGTTTCTAATGGTAAGCAGGATGATGAGAGCATCATGCTGTGAGCTTCTCTTTAGCGGGGACAGAAGCTTTGGTCAGGCTATAGAGAAAAATGAACGCCTCCAAACAACAACATACGTTAAGCTGTGAAAAATAAAAAATCTGCTGCCCTCTGCACAAAAATGAGCAGTGAAGAATGGTTTCATTTTTCACCAAACAACAATCTGAAGCACCAACCCAAATTAATGGAGTTTTATTTTCCTGACACCTTTCCAATGTTAGTATATTGGCAAATGTATTTGAACAAACTGAAACATTCCATCCTTCCCCATTAAATGGATGATTACGAATATGATAACCATGTATAGGTATCTATAAGCCTTTGGAGGGTCAGAAGTTGCAAATTGTGAGAAAAATAAGCCGACAAATCATCAGATATAAACTGGACTCGGCCATCGATTTGTCTTAGAAGGTGTTTCAGATTCTCAGTTTCAGCACACTGCCAAACACCCAAGGCACACCAAGGACTTTTAGCACTGCAAGCACAGAACCTTCTGGCAGAGCGCTGCAGGATGACGCAACAGGGTGTGCAATTGTTCACAAAAAAAAGAAAAAAAAAGAAAAGCCTTTGTAAGTGAGCTAAATAAAACTTTTTCATGTGAATGTAGGCCTGTATTCATAGAGCAACGGTTGGATGATGCTGTACCAGTCAAATATGTGACAAGAACGTTAAGATTACATGACAGAAATATGACTAGGCATGGTTGTTAAATCTGACTTTTAACAAGTGTGAGTACGGTGACAGATAGATGTGTATACAAAGGTTGAGAGATACAATTGGGTATTCTGATATGAATGTATCCATGCAGGAAAGGCAGGAGGTATTTTAGAAGCTGCTGGGACTCCCAGCTGCTTCTACTGAAGCCTTCCGGGTAAATCGCCAGAACGCCGACACCTCCTCATCCCTCCACCGCTAATAATGCTAATGCCAGAAAATACAATGGCGGCTTCACAAAACTTTTCAGAGTTTTACGGGGCGTGGTTTGGAATTCGCCCTGCCAATCAGAAATTGGTACTGTTTTCTCCCCAGGATAGTACCACCTCTCTAGCAGGCACTACAAATTGGGGTAAAAGTTCTCCGAACTAAGTTCTCTTTTTGGTGTGAACGCAAAATTCCAGGCACTATCGGAACTAAACGTGAAAAGTACGGGTAAAAGTACTCCGGTGTGAAAGCGCCTATAGGGGAATACTTTATCTTCAAATTCCCAAATGTCCACTTGGACGGTTTAAAATGTGAAATATGTTTCATATTCCCCAAACCAATTTACTTGCCCTTTTTGAAACCATAAGCATTCGTGCATTTTTTACTTTTATTTTTATTTGCTTTGACTGTTTAAACTGATTTAATGGCTTTTCCATTTATTGAGATGTGAGATGCTGAAGTATTTCATTCTCGAGCTTGTTGTGTCAATATATAAGGTCTGTTTTTTCACTTATTTTTGTTGACCCACAACGTATTCAATAACTGCATCCTTGTGACAGAGTTAAAAAAAACTATGTTCTGTACCACTTTATTTATCTGCACAACTACAACAAGTGCGGGAGGTTAATATTGAGCCAAGATAAATATAAATATTTGAATTGCAAAAATCTTCAACAATCCCACATCCCACTCATGCGGCTTCAAACTCATTGAGTCTATCCGAAGAATACAGAGGTAGGCCCATCGGAACAAGAGGAAGCTAAACATTGGCTCTACTAAAGCTAAATAAGCAATCAAAAAGAATTAGCCTATTCATGAGGCAAACAAAAGCCATGAGGTACAAGCTGCTCTTCCTGACTATTTCTCTGAGTGACGCAGGCTAGCGCTATGAGAAAGACCGACACAACCACCCTTTGGTTCTTCTCAGTCAAGGAAAGTTTTCAGCTTAACATTTTCTACACAGAAAAACACAACACCCGGAAACTAAATCAAGATATTAAAATATCCACATAATCCTTAAATTGGTTGTGCACACTCGCAACTTGTTTGCTTTCAAACTCATACCAGTAAGATTGTGAACATGTTTTAAACCCTTTGCATACAATTTGCCATTTTGTTGTTCTACTTGCCTAACATTAAAGAGCCTGTGACACCATCCCAACAACTGTTGTGCAAAGAAATATTGGGCTACTAGTAATCTCGAACCGTCAGTTTAAAAAAGAAAAAGCGATACCGTTCCGTTAAATATCAATAATTTCGAACATCGCGGGGAAATTCCTTGACTCATTTTGAAGTTTTGGGGGAAGCCGGAAGTGACGTCAATGCGGGAACGCTTCGAGAGCCAAACACGGACAAAGTGTGTTGTCATGCGTAGAAATGGTGAATTACTGAGATTAGGCACGTTAATAACGTTTTAATGAAGTTGACTACAGTATATTCATATCTGTCAGTGCTTTCATGTCAATTCGGCGACATAAACATAAATGATCGTGGTGAAGATGATGATTACATTAGGATTAAAAATCGGGAGTGAGAGCTGCTGAATTTCCTCCCGTCGGATGTGATATAAAAACAAATCGATTATTTTTGTGGTTGTAAACTCAAGTGGATGAAACTACATTTATTAGTGCTTTCATGTCAATTCGGCGAACATATGATACATTAAATGATCGTTTGTTTGAGCCGGTCTGCATTTCCTGATGAGAAAACAAACCGATGCTTTTTGTAGTTGTAGTACACCAACAACATGGATTAAACGTGTGTTTTTTTTACCACAATGTTGGGGAAATTAATGGATAAAATGCACGGATTATTATTATTATTCCCACTCCGATCGGGACACTAGGTCCACCGTTTCCCCGCAGCGAGGCTCCCCCCGTTGACAGTTTACGTGGGCTGGGTGCAGTGGCGGACTGGCCATCGGGACGAATCCTGATGGGCCGGTACCGAAGTGGGCCGGTCGGATAAGTAACTAGCACATCCCCCATAGGCGGCGCGTGAGGCTCAGGTTTGAGAAGGCTAAATAACTTCTTTTACCTGACGCTGCCCGCCTCCGGCGTCTATAGAAAAGAGATCAACTCAGTGTGCGGAGTTTAAATCTCTCAAGTCATATTACAGGAGAAAGGAAATACAGTTTAAACTGCCATTCATATTACATCATCAATCAGATCATCGATCATATAATATCATAATATATCATATATTTCCTTATCTGAGTCAGCTTCTCCAGCCTCATCTGGCCGTGCAACACTCACAGTGTCACAGACTGGATGCAGAAGTATTATTTAACACATTATGTTGACGAAACACTCGAGACAAATGTAATTAAAGTCAGATCCACTCGTGTCTTAGACGTGAACGCGCTCTCAGCTGGAGAGAGAAACCCTGGCTTGATTTACCGAGTTGATAACCAGCGTCGTAGGACCGCTTAGCGAGATCTCGTTTGTTAGTTTGTTGTTGTTAGTTTGTTTGTTTGTTACTCAAACATATCCAGGGTCTGTTGAACTGGCTTCGTAGTACAGGGCACAGGTGGCGAGCAGCGCTAATGTCAAAGACACAGACATTATACATTATATTTGTATTTTACCAGGATGCAGTGACACAAATATTTACATATTTACATTTACTATCTACAGCACCCTGACATCCCCCACTCCCCCCGTTGACAATTTACTAGCGGTACCGAAGTGGGCCGGTCGAGAGTCCCGGGATGATTTGTAGTCCCAGTCCCACTGGCTACATGACCGTATGATCGCCCATATTGACGCACCTCATTCCTAAACTTCTAACAGATACAACATAAACCGATCCTTCAGCCTCATATGAGCTCTCAGACACGTTCAACATTAACCTGTCATCGCTGTCTGAGCTTGCTGCTGTGTGCGCCGTCGTGCGTTTACATCTGACTGTATATATATATAAAGGTTTACATGCAGATGCTGGGATCCTGGACGGTGCAGCTGGAGCGCTGTGCCCGCAATGACGTCACCCATCATTTGGCGGGACTTGAAGAATCCGCGAGAAGATCCAGAAAATTGTCAACATTGAAGGCAGATTAATGGTTATCAAAGTACAAATATCCAAAATCAGTTCAGTAACGGTTTTCAAGGGGACAATATGTACTCAAATTGATGGGTTTGGATGATGGGGGAAAACCGTGTCACAGGCTCTTTAAAGGATAAGCCTTGTTAAACTCATTAACAATTTTCTGAGTACCTTAAGCCTGATTTATATTCTATCGCTAACCAACAGACCTCGCTTTTTGTCCAAAATTAATTGAAAACATATAAATGAGCTCTTCTGTTGAACTGGGTGACATGTCACTCTATTATTGTATTTGAGGTACATTTCACCATATAAACTCACTAGTGTACCAAATGTTAATTATTCGCAGATGAAACTAGTCCTCAACAAATGCACCTCTGTTCGAGTAATGTGTGCATGTGTTTGAGTTATGTTGACAATAAGAAATATGTGTAAAAATGCCAGCTTTCCTCTTTAACTGTAACTATTAACATGAAAAATGGGTGGTGTCCAGTTTAGGAATTTGCAATGCGATCCAATTAATGGTGGAGGAATGTAGCCTAGTAATTTGTGCCTGAAACAGTCTCTGCTCATTTCCCAAAGATGTGTGTGTGTACAGTATGTGTGTGTTTGTGTGCGTCTGTTTTGCATTTTTTAACATAGACAGAGTTCACTCTACTTCACTCAGAGGAAGCAAGCAAACCTTCTTTCCATTAATGGCTGTTGGTCAAAAATACTGCTCCAATTTCTCATTAGCAAAAATACAAATAGTTTGTATATAGACTGTGTAAATGCAAACCTCAGATATTGTATACTGAGTGACTAAAACAGAACGGCTTATATATTAAATGAAACATACAATTTACATTTTTATGCAATTAAATATGACATTGTTTTATTATTGCTTCTGAACTAATGTTATTTTATCAGCTGTAGTTACACCTTCCCAGCACGGAATGTAATTTAAAGCTAGTTTTCAGGTATTGTAAAAATCCTATCTTTGCTGTAATAATAAATTCAAATGTATCATACATGAAATACCAAATTAAGATACGTTTTCTTCAAAGAGCATCCATTAGCCTCAAACCCATAGACTGTAAACCCAACCCAGTTTCAAATGAGCTCTTTGCTCATTCTACATGTTCCTCTTCAATTCCCCTCATAAGGACAATAGAAGCAGACCTGTGAATAGCTAGAAGGAGAACTGTTTATCACTTTATTGCAGATACAGTGGGGCAAAAAAGTATTTAGTCAGCCACCAATTGTGCAAGTTCTCCCACTTAAAAAGATGAGAGGCCTGTAATTTTCATCCTAGGTATACCTCAACTATGAGAGACAAAATGAGAAAAAGAAAATCCTGAAAATCACATTGTCTTTACATTTTTAAAGAATTTATTTGCAAATTATGGTGGAAAATAAGTATTTGGTCAATAATAAAAGTTCATCTCAATACTTTGTTATATACCCTTTGTTGGAAATGACAGATGTTTTCTGTAAGTCTTCACAAGGTTTTCACACACTGTTGCTGGTATTTTGGCCCATTCCTCCATGCAGATCTCCTCTAGAGCAGTGATGTTTTGGGGCTGTCGCTGGGCATCACAGACTTTCAACTCCCTCCAAAGATTTTCTATGGGGTTGAGATCTGGAGACTGGCTAGGCCACTCCAGGACCTTGAAATGCTTCTTACGAAGCCACTCCTTCATTGCCCGGGCGGTGTGTTTGGGATCATTGTCATGCTGAAAGACCCAGCCACGTTTCATCTTCAATGCCCTTGCTGATGGAAGGAGGTTGTCACTCAAAATCTCACGATACATGGCCCCATTCATTCTTTCCTTTACACAGATCAGTCGTCCTGGTCCCTTTGCAGAAAAACAGCCCCAAAGCATGATGTTTCCACCCCCATGTTTCACAGTAGGTATGGTGTTCTTTGGATGCAACTCGGCATTCTTTCTCCTCCAAACACGTCTAGTTGAGTTTTTACCAAAAAGTTCTATTTTGGTTTCATCTGACCATATGACATTCTCCCAATCCTCTTCTGGATCATCTAAATGCTCTCTAGCAAACTTCAGACGGGCCTGGACATGTACTGGCTTAAGCAGGGGGACACGTCTGGCACTGCAGGATTTGAGTCCCTGGCGGCGTAGTGTGTTACTGATGGTAGCCTTTGTTACTTTGGTCCCAGCTCTCTGCAGGTCATTGACTAGGTCCCCCCGTGTGGTTCTGGGATTTTTGCTCACCGTTCTTGTGATCATTTTGACCCCACGGGGTGAGATCTTGCGTGGAGCCCCAGATCGAGGGAGATTATCAGTGGTCTTGTATGTCTTCCATTTTCTAATAATTGCTCCCACAGTTGATTTCTTCACACCAAGCTGCTTACCTATTGCAGATTCAGTCTTCCCAGCCTGGTGCAGGTCTACCATTTTGTTTCTGGTGTCCTTTGACAGCTCTTTGGTCTTGGCCATAGTGGAGTTTGGAGTGTGACTGTTTGAGGTTGTGGACAGGTGTCTTTTATACTGATAACGAGTTCAAACAGGTGCCATTAATACAGTTAACAAGTGGAGGACAGAGGAGGCTCTTAAAGAAGAAGTTACAGGTCTGTGAGAGCTAGAAATATTGTTTGTTTGTAGGTGACCAAATACTTATTTTACCGAGGAATTTACCAATTAATTCATTAAAAATCCTACAATGTGATTTCCTGGATTCTTTCCCCCCATTCTGTCTCTCATAGTTGAAGTGTACCTAGGATGAAAATTACAGGCCTCTCATCTTTTTAAGTGGGAGAACTTGCACAATTGGTGGCTGACTAAATACTTTTTTGCCCCACTGTACATGCAACAGTGAATCAAATCTCCGTAGGATGTAATGCAGAGGAAAGAGATTTTCCATAAGTCGCTCCCAGCACTGGCTTCCTCTGGCATGAGTGAAAGTGATGAGTTGGGAATGCTATCAGTCGCATACAGCTCTCAAAGCTGTTTGCTGTAAGTCTGTGAAAATACAGGCCTTAACGTCATGGCAGAACTTTTTTAACGAGGGTGTTGCCGACGGGTATGGCTCTCCATATCCTAATTTGGCAGCTTTTTCTACATCGTATAGCATTTAACCGATGGCATTGTTGAAAATGTGTGAACTTAAGACCTCTTATGTTTGATGATAATTGAATTGTCAGGAATAAGTGTAGCATATAATTGTATTTTTGACGTTTTTGTAGGGAGAGCTTATTTTAAAAAATGAGCTCAGAGGTGAACAAGACAAAGTTAATTAAGCGTCCCGTCCTTGTAGTATGTTTCTGAACCTGTGGGAGTAAAAAGATGAGGAGTTTAACTTTTAAAGAAAGGAAAAAGCCTCCACTCCCCCACCACTGCCTTTTTATTTCCCATCTCCTTTTTTTGTGCCTTTCATGTCAACCTTTTTGTTGTCTTTATCCGAATATCTGTTTTGTCGGTTTCCCTTTCCATTTAAATCGACTCCCCCTCACTCTTTCTATTCCATCGTATTTTTCATATTGTAGTTGATCAGGCTTTTGGCTACTGAATGAGTTCAATGCCTTTGTGTTATCCTCACTTTCTACTGCTGACTACGTCCCATTCAGCTCAGGAGTCTCTGAGGGGGCCGGGCAATGGAGCGGGCATCTGATGCAGACCACTGTATTACAGAGATTGATCGCATGTGTTGAGCCATAGCTCCTGCCGTGAAATAATAAAAGTCTGGTGTGTCAGCAAGGGTAATATTTGAAATACACCACTAAGAGAAGAGGAGTGATTATGCTTAAAAAGAAGATGATTTGATGAATTTGGGATACTTGGGTACAGTCATTTAGTGGGAATGTTGTTAACAGCATTCCAAATAACTGTTATTCTACGGACGAAAAGTTTATTATTATTCCGCCGGTATTTTGCCGCGCTTCTTCTCCCGCATTGAACATCGCAGAAACTCCGTTCAAACATCAAAACGTTCAGCTCTGTCGGGAATCGATGGCTATTACTTTTCTCATTCATAACTTTCATAATTCCAGAGATACATCCCATAATTCATCAAATGTTTAACATTGAAGTCAATGGAGAAATTCTTCAGACTTCAACAAATCTTCATGCGATTCAACTGCTAACTGTTCATTCATACTCCCCTTGTTAAAGGGCGGAGACCCCTCTGACCTAAATAATTATCGCCCTATTTCCAGACTGTCTGTAATGGCCAAAGTCTTTGAATCTCTTGTAAACGAACAACTGAAAAAGTTTCTAACTGACCATAATATTCTTAGCGAGTCTCAGTCCGGCTTCAGATCAGGCCATAGTACTACTTCAGCGGCTATGCTAGTCTCAAATGACATCATTGAAGCACTAGACAAGAAAAAACACTGTGCAGCATTGTTTGTTGATCTGTCTAAAGCTTTTGATTCTGTGGATCATGCATTGCTACTGCAGAGGCTTGGCTGCATAGGTCTTGGCAAAATGGCTTTGAGCTGGTTTAAAAACTATCTATCTGAAAGAACTCAGTGTGTCTCAGTAGAAGATTATACCTCAGCTGCTCTTACTATAAACAAAGGTGTTCCACAAGGCTCTATTTTGGCCCCTGTCTTATTCTCCATCTTTATAAATGAACTAGGAAATGGGATAAACCCAGCACGGTTTCATTTATACGCCGATGATACAGTTGTTTATACAGTGGCTTCCTCTTTAACTCAGGCTATAGAGCTTCTACAGGATGCTTTTAATACACTGCAACACTCCTTGCTAAGGCTAAGACTGGTCCTTAATGCAAAAAAGACCAAGTACATGACCTTCTCTCGCTCTCGAGCTAATACAGCTGTCCCTCCGATTCTTACACTGGAAGGGACATGCCTTGACAAAGTAGCATCCTACAAATATCTGGGCATATGGATTGATGAAAAGATGGCCTTTGATGTTCATATTGGGAACCTACTGAGAAAACTTAGACCTAAACTGGGCTTTTTCTTTCGTTTAAGGAAATGTTTCCCGTCTGAAGCCAGGAAGAGAATTGTGCAGAGTTCCTTTCTGTCTGTATTAGACTATGGCGATGTGATCTATATGCATGCTTCTTCCTCCCTGCTTAAAAAGCTGGACTCTGCGTACCATACTGCTATACGTTTTGTAACGGGTGCAGGCTCTCGCACCCACCACTGCACTTTGTATCAGTCCTTAGGATGGTCCTCTCTGTACCAAAGAAGACAATCACACATGTTGATTTTTATCCTTAAGTCATTGCTAGGTAAGCTGCCCTTATATATCTCCAGACTTCTGTCATTTTATACTTGCTTTTTTAATACTAGACGAGCAGCAAATGGGATGCTTTTAAATGTTCCTTTGATGCAGTCAGAGCTTGGTAAAGCTGCATTCTCCCACTATGCTCCCTTTTTATGGAATACGCTGCAAGTAAAACTTTGTCTAGAGGCACTTCCTACTGTAAATGCTTTTAAAGGTATGCTACGATTAGCCCTTCATGAAACATGTAACTGTTTTACCTGATGCTATTGCTGATGTGATTATGCTTCTTGCCACTGCACAAATGGCCTTCTGTATTTATATTTGAATTGTATGTTTTTTTTGTTTAATGCCTTTGTTTTATGTTGAAACTTGTTGTGTGCCGTGTTGGTCAGGACTCCCTGGAAGAAGAGATCTTGTATCTCAATGGGACATTCCTGGATAAATAAAGGATAAATAAAAATAAAAATAAAAAATACTTTCACTCAGAAACCTCATTCCAACTTTAAAATGTTACAAATCTTTCTGAAATTATTCGTGTAATACAACTTTTAAATCTGATTCTTACTTTTAGAGATATTAAACATTGTTCAGACCTTGTTAAAGAGGTTTTCTTCAGATTTTAACATTAACTAGAATGCGTGATGTCACAGCTAGAGGGTAGAAAATCTTGAAATGTGCCTTCCTATATTTTTTTAAAACAACCATAATTCCCAAACCCTACATTCCTGAGACATAATTTATCATGACAAATGTAGGAAAACATCTCGTAGCTTGAAAAATGACAAATAATTAAGCAAAGATAATTAAACAAAATGCCTCTTGAGGGCATGAAGTGACAAAAACGTTCAACATTCCTCCATTAAACCCCATTGTAATTTCAGGCAGATATTTCCTCACAACAGCAGCCGCACACCTTTAGTTAAACTGCCAAAAAGGCCACATTATTAACCCGAAAGTACACACAAATTACACCTCAGATACTCAACTTCCTTGACATGCTTCACCTTTTGAAATTTCACAGATATCTGTTACGGTTCTTCCACAAAACATTCACATGTAAGAGGTTTATCTCTTATTCAGAACAATGGAAACCTTTGATCTCTGGACACCTCGTTAGCTCAAATATAAACACCTGTGTAATGGAACACGATGATGTCATCACTCCAACTGACATGCTCAGAGCAGCAGCAGTAGTAATACAAATGCCACTTCAATCTCATTAGTATGCAGAAAAAGTGACAGGTCGCCCCGCCCCTTTTCGACCGGAAGTCCCGCCTTTTTATTTTATTTTGAAACCGGAAGTCCCGCCTCGTTCGACCGGAAGTCCCGCCTCGTTCGACCGGATGTCCCGCCCCCGCTTCCGGCGGATGTCCCGCCCCCGCTTCCGGTTTTCAAAAAAAAAAAAAAAAAAAATTCAAATTAAAAAAATGAGAAAAATAAAATGCCGTTGTTTTCAATCAATTAATATGCCTAGGATATATGTCCCGCCTCCTTACCACTTCCTGTGTGGTTAATCCTGTATACAGTATCGAATGTAACTTACAAATACTTGCAAATAACATGAAATTAATCAAAAGTAAGGCATCTTAAAAACATATATTTAAACCTCTCTGTTTTTGCAAACAGGACATGACAGGACATGAGGGGAGAGAACATATGGTGGAGGAGGGGGAACACACACACACACACACACACACACACACACACACACACACACACACACACACACACACACACACACACACACACACACACACACACACACACACACACACACACACACACACACACACACACACACACACACACACTTTCCCCCCCCCTCACCCTCTCCCTCTGTCTAAATAAAAAGCCATCGTCTTTAGTCACTCTTAAATATTTTTCAAGTCGAGAGAAAATGGCCAAGAGACGTCTTGATATGAATTTAATCAGCGAGACACCGGTGACAACTTACAGCCATCCGTTGGGTGCTCCAAATCAAAGTAAAGCATATAAAAAACAGATATTTTAAAAAGTCAGCCTTTTTGCTAGAGGATAAGGGAGGGGGAAAACCCCAAACCCCCTATGGAGAAGTCATAAACCCCCTATGGAGACAAACATGTTGTAAACAGAGGGAGGTAGGTAGGTAATATACTTAAATATATATATATATATAGAAAGTCAGAGAATATTTATCAGAGGATAAACCATATACATTTGTACAAGTCGACACTGGTGCATTTTGTAAGAAAACAGAGTTTTCGTACTCAGACCGCTGCAACAATTTCAAGCAGATCTCTGTGATATGCAGTCGCTGTCCGAATATAATGATGGTTTTAATTATTTATTAACAGTCATAAATGTATTTAGAAAAACCTGTGCTCAAACATTAAAGAAAAAGAAGGGTAAGGTTACCAAAAAGCTTTTGATATAGTTTTAACACACAGCGAGATCCCTAAAAAGTCACTAACAGCTGCGGGGAAAGAATTCTTTTAAATAAAGTTTTTCAAAACTTGTTGAAGAAAAATGGTATACAACATTATATATAACCGCCATTGACATAAAGGCATGTATGGTAGAAAGATTTAACCGTACGCTGAAAACTAAAAAGTGGAGGTATTTTACAGCTAAAAACACTCCTAGACCTATGATAGTGTTTTTTATGTATGACAACTCTACAACTGGTAGAAAGTTAAGTACAGCAGAGAGCAGATTTTCTTTAAGACTGTGACTCTTAACAAACCAACCCCCGAGAGACAGACATACTCATCCACTTTTCAACGTATTTTGTTTTTGTCTTTCTCGCTTTTTTTTCCATTATATTTTTGGAAAAAACTACATAGTGATTGCTAGCAAAAATACAACATGCAACTAATACATTATACAATATTACGACTTTTGGCGATATTTTCAACACAATATACTTGTACCCTTTTTTTTTTTTTTTTGTAGGACTTCAAGATATGTTGCATGTCATGCATAAACACGGTGTCATCTTTCTTGAAACTGACGTGCTGTCCGTTTTACAAACAAGTTATGTTTATGCTTCTTCATCCTCTGAATGTTCCTCCCCCGTCCCTCTTCACAATAACAATCAAGGTGGATCTGTGAAATGAAACACCTCTTCCCAAAGCGTGACTACCCTATTGAGGGCATGCAGTAGGGGCTGTCTTTAAGATGTGACATCGCGCTCTGACTATTTCCCATAAAATCGTGACAAACTATTACTTGTTCTTACATTTGACCTCTTGCTGCTTGGTTGAAAATGATAGATGAAAAAGAACTTTTTTAAAAAGAGTCAAACCACAAATGTTTTAAGATTGTTACAAAATGTAAAAAATAAAAAAGGTCTGGAGACAAAATTAATTCAGGTGACTCTGGCTTTATTAGGACAACAGACATATAATACAAATGGGTTAGGGGTTAAATATAACCATCGTGGACTTAATAGTCTAACAAAATACTTTTATCTGAATACATTTGTTCTTTTTAAGAGCACTTTTTGAAATTATTTATTTATTATTTCAGTGGAACAATCCAGTGTTTGTTAACATTAACGCTTTCTTCTCTTTTTCTTGTGTTACTAAGATACTTTTAAACACACTTTGGTGTATGCAACACTTGTTCAGATAAAACAAGGTTTTTTCTTTTCTGATAAACTTACATATTTTAGTTATTTTATGTTACCAAGATACTTTGAGATACACCCTGATGTACACAACACTTAACAAAGGGTATAATATGAAGTAGTTGGTAAGGAAGGGGTTTTTCTTTAAGGGTGCAAAACTTTTAGAACAGGGTAAAATATTCATTAATTTGTATTGAATTGAGTTTTCTTTTTTTGATTTTCAACATACTATATGACTTTTACATATTTCTGACGTACTATACTTTTTTGGACTTTTTTCTGTAGAATCTTGACAAAACTATTACTTGTTCTTAAATGATGACCTATTGCTGGAGATGAGATGAAAAAGCTACAACGCTTAAAGAACTTTTTTCTAAAAAACTCTCAACTCTACACTGACTCCCCCCACTCAACGCAATAAGTCCCACCCCACTCAGCAAATCATCTAAAACGAAGGACCCCATCAAGACGACCGTTGAAAACTAGCCATGGATCTGAGAAAAACCAAGTCTGATGTAGCCTACCCTTATTATCACCAGGATAATGGATATGGGCTTAATGACTGGATGGTACAAAGTAGGGGAGAGGATGTTCCCGAAGAAGAGCTCTCCTCTATATGTAATAGTATTGTAAACGAAACATTTAAAGTGGTCCCGGAATCTTCATTTTTCAGAAACATTCTGTAACATTACCGAAGAAATTACACTTACTCTTTTTCTTGTGTTACCAAGATACTTTTAGATACAGTTTGGTGTCTGAAAACTGAAACTGGGTGAATATAAAGTACTTTATAAAGAATTCGGATTCTTTTAAAGGCAGATTTTGGCTTTTTTCTCTTGCCAAGATACTTTTAGACACACTTTGAGGGATGCAAAACCTTAAAACTAGAAAATGAAGTATAGTCTGATTAGATTTTTTCTTAAAGACTGTTTCTCTAAAAGGTAAGTTTGTGATTTTAACAATTTTCCCTGACACTTGGCAGATTTGTGTGTAATTCTCTCACAAAGGAACTGTAAGATACACTTTTTATGTATGCAAAACCTTAAACCTTTTTTTTTTTTTTTTGAAAATAAAATACTTTGTCTGAATACATTTTCTTTAAAGGCACTTTTTTTATTTTAACGCTATTTCAGTGGAAAAATACAGTTTTGTTGACATCAAGGCTTTTTTTCTCTTTTCTTGTGTTACTAAGATACTTTTAGACACACTTTGATGTATGCAACACTTGTTCAGTTAAACAATGGGTTTTTTTTTCTGATAAACTTACATATTTTAGTTATTTTATGTTACCAAGATACTTTGAGATACACCCTGATGTACGCAACACTTAACAAAAGGGTATAATATGAAGTACTTGGTAAGGAAGGGGTTTTTCTTTAAGGGTGTAAAACTTTAGAACAGGGTAAAATATTCATTAAATTGTATTGAATTGAGTTTTCTTTTTTGATTTTCAACATACTATTTGTACACAATGACTTTTCCATATTTCTGATAAACTATACTTTTTCCGTAAAATCATGACAAACTATTACTTATTCTTAAATTTCACCTATTGCTGGAGATGAGATGAAAAAGCTACAACGCTTAAAGAACTTTTTTTCTAAAAACTCTCAATTCTATAATTGACTCCCCCATTCAACGCAATGAGCCCCACCCTCCACTCAGCAAATCTTCTAAAACGAAGGACCTCACTAAGACGATCGTTGTAAACTAGCCATGGAGCAGAGAAAAGCCAAGACTCCCCCCGCGAGTTGCAGTCAGGAACAGAGTCCACCAACGACACCACCATGTGGGAAACCCGAATCTTGTAGTACTACTGCTGCTGATGCTACTCCTCGGGTCAAGAAGTCTCGGTTTAGGGACACAGTGAAATCGGAATTGTTTTATATTCTGGAGATGGTGATGTATCGGTACAGAAAAGAAATCTGCAAAGAATGCCGACGCAGTAACCCCGACCAGAGGCAACACGATTGTCGGAATGACATGCCCGATTTCTTCTTCAGAAACAATTACAAAGCGTTAATGAAAAGACTTTGGCTCGCCGACTTCGTTGCAGTGATTGACCAGAGTCTTATTGAAAAAGGCATTTGCGAGGATAAACTGAGGATAGGACGCGCTTCGGAAGCCTTTCTGCACAAGCTTGTAAAATGCAGATGCCTCAAGGAGAGACTTGAAATATCCATACAGAGTTGGATGGAGAAGAAGAAGAAGACTAACAAACAGCATTCGGATGGAGAAGAAGCCAGGGACTTGTTCAATGCAGTGACTTTTTTCTTTAAGTAAAATAAAAATGGGAAACTACTATGCAAAACGCTCTGTATATATTGATCATAATGTAGTCCTTACCCGTTTAATAAGTGTGATGATGGGGACGATTGAAAACAGAATGAGTAGTGACCCCCGTGTAAGCAGAATGGCTGAAGTTTGTAAACTAGAAGACATTTTGGATATCGTTCGTTCTGGCAGTACTATTCCGGGTCATTGGGAAATGATTGTAAACGAAACATTTAAAGTGGTCCTGGAATCTTCATTTTCCGAAACATTCTGTAACATTATCTCAGAAATGAAACAAACATCAACAGTGTATCATGTGCTCTCATTGTATGCTCTGTTTGTAGATGTAATGCATCTTTGCGTCGAAAACAGCATAGACGTGAATATTTTGACTGAAGTGAAAAAACTCCATCACGATATCTCCAGTAATATGGGGAATTCTAAGCTGGAGACTGTCCTGGGGATGCTACAATCAGTATAACTATTGATTTTGCGTGTGAAAAAAATAAAAAAAGTGTTTTTTTACATCTAAAAACTGTTGTCATCATTTTAGCAAGGGGAGCGTGTCTGATACATGTGTATTACAGTCCTTCTTGTTGTGATTTTCAGTGTTTTCTGTGTGTCTGTACACACAAAGCACGCGTCATTATCTACTTTTCAGCTTTTATACACAAAGTGTATCTTTCAGTAACTTTACCAGAGAATTTAAGCATAAATCTGTCAAATGTTCAAAACAGCCTTGTTTCACTGAAATACCCTCAAAATGACAAACTGCCATTATTACGAAATCTCCTCAAACAGAGTACTTTCTACAGATGAAGCCTTCCCACTCAACGCAATATGTCCCACCCACTCAGCAAATCATATAAAACTAAGGACGACCGTTAAAAACTAGCCATGGATCTGAGAAAAACCAAGTCTGATGTAGCCTGCCCTTATTATCACCAGGATAATGGATATGGGCTTAATGACTGGATGTTACAAAGTAGGGGAGAGGATGTCCCCGAAGAAGAGCTCTCATCTATATCATATCCATGTAAGGTTTTTAGGACAAAAGAGGACCATGATAACATGACATATGAAGAATATCTTTCTTTAAAAGATGGTATTATAGATAACCTTTATAGAAACAGTATATCTCATACCACTCGCCAAGATCGCAAACGACAATTAGCAGAAAAGAATAGAAAAAGTAAAGAAAAACGAAGAAAAAGAAAAAGCAACATGAAAAGGAGAAGAAAAATTAAAAGCAAACGCAGAATGCGAATGAAAAGAAAAGGGACCATAGGACGGAAAACTAAAAAGACAAAAAGAAGGAAGGTGAAAAGAAAAAGAAACAAAGTGAAGACATTTAAACTAGAGGATGGTGTTGTAGAGCCATTACCGGATCATAATAATCTTATAGAACATCTCCCGCTAACCGACTGCTGCGAATGTGTTGAACAAATACCAAATACCTTGAAGTCCTACAAAAAAAAAAAAAAATGGTACAAGTATATTGTGTTGAAAATATCGCCAAAAGTCGTAATATTGTATAATGTATTAGTTGCATGTTGTATTTTTGCTAGCAATCACTATGTAGTTTTTTCCAAAAATATAATGGAAAAAAAAGCGAGAAAGACAAAAACAAAATACGTTGAAAAGTGGATGAGTATGTCTGTCTCTCGGGGGTTGGTTTGTTAAGAGTCACAGTCTTAAAGAAAATCTGCTCTCTGCTGTACTTAACTTTCTACCAGTTGTAGAGTTGTCATACATAAAAAACACTATCATAGGTCTAGGAGTGTTTTTAGCTGTAAAATACCTCCACTTTTTAGTTTTCAGCGTACGGTTAAATCTTTCTACCATACATGCCTTTATGTCAATGGCGGTTATATATAATGTTGTATACCATTTTTCTTCAACAAGTTTTGAAAAACTTTATTTAAAAGAATTCTTTCCCCGCAGCTGTTAGTGACTTTTTAGGGATCTCGCTGTGTGTTAAAACTATATCAAAAGCTTTTTGGTAACCTTACCCTTCTTTTTCTTTAATGTTTGAGCACAGGTTTTTCTAAATACATTTATGACTGTTAATAAATAATTAAAACCATCATTATATTCGGACAGCGACTGCATATCACAGAGATCTGCTTGAAATTGTTGCAGCGGTCTGAGTACGAAAACTCTGTTTTCTTACAAAATGCACCAGTGTCGACTTGTACAAATGTATATGGTTTATCCTCTGATAAATATTCTCTGACTTTCTATATATATATATATATATTTAAGTATATTACCTACCTACCTCCCTCTGTTTACAACATGTTTGTCTCCATAGGGGGTTTATGACTTCTCCATAGGGGGTTTGGGGTTTTCCCCCTCCCTTATCCTCTAGCAAAAAGGCTGACTTTTTAAAATATCTGTTTTTTATATGCTTTACTTTGATTTGGAGCACCCAACGGATGGCTGTAAGTTGTCACCGGTGTCTCGCTGATTAAATTCATATCAAGATGTCTCTTGGCCATTTTCTCTTGACTTGAAAAATATTTAAGAGTGACTAAAGACGATGGCTTTTTATTTAGACAGAGGGAGAGGGTGAGGGGCGGGGAAAGTGTGTGTGTGTGTGTGTGTGTGTGTGTGTTCCCCCTCCTCCACCATATGTTCTCTCCCCTCATGTCCTGTCATGTCCTGTTTGCAAAAACAGAGAGGTTTAAATATATGTTTTTAAGATGCCTTACTTTTGATTAATTTCATGTTATTTGCAAGTATTTGTAAGTTACATTCGATACTGTATACAGGATTAACCACACAGGAAGTGGTAAGGAGGCGGGACATATATCCTAGGCATATTAATTGATTGAAAACAACGGCATTTTATTTTTCTCATTTTTTTAATTTTAATTTATTTTTTTATTTTTATTTTGAAAACCGGAAGCGGGGGCGGGACATCCGCCGGAAGCGGGGGCGGGACATCCGGTCGAACGAGGCGGGACTTCCGGTCGAACGAGGCGGGACTTCCGGTTTCAAAATAAAAATAAAAAGGCGGGACTTCCGGTCAAATAAGGCGGGACTTCCGGTCGAAAAGGGGCGGGGCGACCTGTCACTTTTTCTGCATACTAATGAGATTGAAGTGGCATTTGTATTACTACTAGCAGCCTTCAGATAATAGTTAATGGTCCTGCCCTCATCAGCTCTGCGTCAATTATGGGGTGTCATCATCATATGCCGAAGACAGAGAAGACAGAGAGAAGAAAGAGAGGGCGATCAAGAGAAGAGAGAGTAATGTAATAAAACACGGTTTTCTCATAACTTCAGTGAAAATACTCCAAACAGCCCAAAACTTCACAGGTTTGGTAACGATGCAGCCATCAACGCATCTAAGCGTATTATGGGGTGTCATCAAATGTCGTTGCCATGGCGACAGACAACTCGCCATGAAACAGGATGTCGCTGTAAGTCCAATCGACACGGTCCAATCGTCCCCCAATCTTCACCGGTCCATGCCTCAACAGCTCTACGCCAAATCTGAGATCTCACCATATGCCGTTTCCCTCGCCATAAAACATGATGTTGCTTTAACTCCTATGAAAATGTTTCAAAAGTGCTCAAACTTCACATTTGTGCTAACAGTCCAGCCGTGAAGACATCTAGGGGACAGTTTTGAGATGTCTTCAAATGCCGTTGCCATGACAACACAATGCTCGCCATGAAACACGGTTTTCTCATAACCTCAGTGAAACTGAGCAAACGCTCCAAAACTTCACAGGTTTAGTAACGATGCAGCCATCAACGCATCTAAACGTCATCAAATGCCGTTGCCATGGCGACAGATCATTCGCCATCAAGTTAGTTTAGAACTTTGCAGTTATTTTAGACTGCACTGTAACTTTTATCCATGTATTTTTCCTTAATGTTTATTTTATTAGCTTTTCTTTTTTAATGCTTAATGTCTTTCATTTCTTTTTTGTAAAGCACTTTGAATTACCCTGCGTCGAAAAGTGCTATATAAATAAACTTGCCTTGCCTTGCCTTGCCTTGCCTTGCCTTGAAATATTCTGCTGCTTTTCCAAGCCTGTTTACTTTATTTTCTTCTCTCATCACACATTCAAGCCCCCTGTGTTCATGTATCATTTCAATATAAATTCTTCACTTTCTTCTTACACATTTCAATCTAAATTATTCATTTTCTTCTTACACATTTCATTTTAATCTGAATGATTCACTTTCTTCTTACACATTACATTTCAGCATAGCAATTTAGCTTCAGCTTTTCAGCATAAAGCATTCCCACTAGCAATTTCTTCAGGAATTGCATTCTCTAGTTCTAATTAATCTTCCACTTCCATCAGGCGTTTTCATCTACTGTGCCCTTTATCAGTGGGGCAATGTCATTTTCTCCACTCTCCCACATATCACAGGCACAGTAACCAAACTCAAACGGCTGGCTATAGAATGTTGTCTTTCAAAGGAACCCCGGTGGGTATTCATGAAAAATGTATGAGTGCAGAGTGCACATGGGTGCTTCCTTAAGCTCAGGCTCGGAAAATATGACAGTGACAAACAATGGTCTGATATGTCAGCGATGCTATAAGGAAGAGGAGTATCTGAACGTATGAGTGTGTTATATGTATATTACAGACTCAGTGGGGCTGGTCACAGTCCCCCAGGCCCTGTTATATGCAGGAACCTCAAGAGGTATTTTTCCCTGCTGTAACTCCAACTTGAAGTAAAGAAACCTCCAAAAATGTACAAGAAGAAACACTCAGGCTGCCTTTTGTTCCAGCTACATGTACATGCTAAATCAGGGATTATTAGGCTGCATCTTCCCCTCATGTCTTTGAAATCAGGGTTCAAAGGCTTTATTGTCATATGCACAGCTACAGTGTAGTTATGGTAACGAAGATATATATGACAAAACAAATGGTGCAAGAAGAAACAGAGTAGAAATAACAGCAAAATAAGATGAACTACAAATAGAAGGAAAAATATAGATAAATATGTGAGATGCAAACAGATGAATGGTGTGAAGATGTGAATGCACAGAGCTCAGGAGTTCAACTGAGTCTTGTGGTCTTTTTTACTGAATGAAATCAACATTCAGACAAAGCCCAATAAAACCCCTAGAAGAGTAAATGATTATTTTCTTTGAACATGGCATGCCCATGTAGTCCTTAGTTCCTTAATGGATAGTCAAAGAAGAAAAGCAAATCATCAATAGCGATAGTGTCTGATCAATCTTCAGTGACAGAAGATGAAGATGGTTTCTGCCATAATCTAGAGTGGCACATGTTGCTTTGTGCTCCCTCAGTGAAGCTCAGCCGATTAAAACTATAATTACACAACGCTTTATGAAATACGACCTTTCTATCTTCAACCTCTTCCTCAATTCGCCAACACATGGGTCTCTAAATCCAATTGAGCGATTAAAGTATGTAACAAGGCAATCAATTATTTCTTGTAATGTCTTCCTGTAATGCTGTTCTGCGGTCACAGTTAGCACATGGGGGGGTCGATAAAGCAGAGTCGAGCTCACATGAAAGACACGGGTTGATGTTAAGCCCTCTAATGCTGATAGTCATGCTCTATTTAACCTGACCGAGAGCTAATATCTCTGCATTTACACACTGAAACAACTGAAACATTGACTTTAAATAACGGTATTATGTCAACAGATTTCACGTAACTGTATTAGGTTAGTTGAAAGCAATAATATCAAGTTTAAAACATATATATTTGTTTCAGCTTAATATTATTGCGGTCCACTAACCTAAAATAGTTTTGTGAAATTGAACTTGAAACATGTCCAGTCTTATAATAATACAAGCAGTATCTACAAATAGGTTGAGGAAAGTGAAATAAATGAAACAGGACAGACTGTTTTAAAGTAGCAGGGTGAAAAGTAGCAAGTTAGGTCAGAAGAGTAGAATTAACTCGAAATGATGAAAGTATGGGGAGAAGAGATGATGAGTTATTATTGTTAGAACAGTCAAACGCAACATTTCATTTTTGACAAATGTCAGCAAATGCATATTTTACCAAAGGTAGCACAGAACAGCTGTCAGGCATGATTCAGCTGGTGAAAAAAAGTGTCATGAATATACTGTTTTATTTTTCAAAGAAGTACCTCATTTTCACATTTTTGTAATCCGAGTCAACCTAATTATTTTGGGACTCATTTTGGCTGGGTGTTGGCAGGCTTTCATATTTTTTTGCCCAAAGCCTCCTCTGTCTTGGAATTTGAACCGCCCTTTTTTTGGTGACTCATCCCTGTTCATGAAAGGAAGAAGGTTACATTAAATGGGGATTTACATAAGGCTTTCTGCACAATATGAATTGCCATGCTATTGTGGCACATCTCAAAAGGCACATGAATGCTTTTGGAGAAATCTTGTCCCATCTTGTGTTTCAGCATTGCTTGGTGATGTATGCTCCATTTTGTATTTCATTACACCATCTTCAGGGATTGGCTTTCAAAATGTCTACTCTGTAAGAAATGATGCCTATGTTAAAAAACTAGAACAAAAAGACACATTTATACCCTCATAAGAAGTCTTTCTGCAACCTGAGCCCTGCAACCTGTCAAATCTGTAAGGCTTCCCCTCACTCTGAGGATACGATTTTTTTTAAAGTTACATCAGGGGACACAGCAACAAAATGGAAAGTTCTCACCTGCCAATATTTAGCAGCTATACTCTGTAAAGCTAAATGTTTGTACCACACAGTCTACAATTATTGTTCAAAGATTTACATCCCAGGTGGCTCTGTTCACAATATTGGACATATTTGTAATATCGGACAGCACATAAAATATACTGATCTATTTAGGCTGATGTTATTCCATACAGGCAGGCCATTGATAAGAGCTGTCTAATTGAAACAGCAAGTAAGAAAGCGATCGATGGTTACACTGGTGCAGAGAGCTCTCCTTGTGCGAGTCATATTATTAGATTTCATACAATCTGATAACCCTTTTGCTTTTGATTGATCTTTTCCATTTCAAACATTCAGGCCTCGGATCAATGGTTCTTCCCTGCAGCCACAACTGTCAAAGCAGGAGCCAGACCCTGAGAAAGTACAACATGGTCATTCTCCGAGACCAGCATTCCAGTAAAACTGTGTGTTGTAATGACATCGGACACGTAGCTCGGCCGCCTTTTAAACAATCCTCTTAATACGAATCATAAATGTTATTTTCATCAGAGCATCAAATAAAAGCAAGTCTTGTACAGTTCCTCTTTCATTCTTGATGAGATTCTGTCAAAAGTCATTAAGAAGCAGTGATGCTTTAATAGAGGCTGTCAGATGAGAATCAAAAAGAGCCTCATGGTCTTCACATTATGTCATCTTATCTTCCACAGTGTGTTTCTAAAGCACTGGGATTTGACAGTAAAGGGAGGAGGGTGGGAAGGCAGAGCTAAGTGCCCCTCTATAATTCTCTCAGCCCAAATCTCTGGAGATAGCCCACTGGAGCTGGTGGGTGTATCTATATGAACTTTAGGGCTGAATGAACTGTAATGAGATTAGTAACTACCGTACATGGGAACAACCATTTTACAGTGCTGCATGGCTGGTATTAAATATCCTTATTGAGCCGGCTCTCTTGCTGAGCTCAGTCTCAGTAAATGTAGCGTATGGAAATTGTTAGGAGATATAGGCTTAAATCTCCTCGCGTTCCTACAAGCTGTTATCTTACATGAAGGGAATCCAGAGCATACACTTAACCGTTTAACAATAATCCACTTTAATGGTAATATACAATTCAATACAATCAAATACATTACCATACACAATCATATCGTATTATGTGTAATGTCAGGAGTTTGGCCTACTCCTGGCTCCTGCCCACAGGCCACCAGACCTCCTGTCCCAGCGACGCGTGAAGAGAGAGACAGAACAGCAAGCTGGATAGGCTTTCATACCAAATGATACAGGAGGGGGTGGAGTTTAAGGACAACTGGTCCAGTCATCTCATACAAACACCTCTGACCCTCACTGTCTCCTATTTCTGCAGCCTCTGCACCGACACACATCCCCCATCACATTCCGAGACCACAGTGGGGTCTCGGTCCAGCTCCCCCACAGCAATAAAACCCTTACCAGCCCTTGGTCTACCGCCATTTTGGTCCTCACATTTATGAAAGGATGAAACAGATAACTCAATATAAAACACACTTCTTAAATATCAGATGCTGCAATCCCTCTTTTGCACTCTCCTAAAAGAGTGCAACTTACACAAGGCACTTGAAACATAACTATTGTCATTCCTCTCCAATATCATCAGAAACTGAGATCCAAAATATTTGAAATCGTGAAGGAACAGAACGTCACTTCCCATGGCAGTGAAGGAACCATGAGGGGGCAGCTGAGTGCTAAGAAGCGGTCTCCTGGTGGTGAATCATCAGCCCGCCTGCCCGCCCCCCCCCAAAGGAATAGCCCACACGACAGCTGATAGGGAGGGGGAGATGCGGCTTTCCCTTCACGGGTGGAACTGATCAGAGAGAAGTAGACTCCTCTGCTGCTCGACAAGTCCCCCAGCCCACTGCCAGCCGCTTCCAAGTCGTCTGCTGCCTGGATGTCCTCGACGTCCTTCCCCGGTCCGATGATGATGCCTCCTGGGACGACTGCTGGATGGATGTCCTCGAGGTCCTTCCCCGGTCCGATGATGATGCCTCCTGGGACGACTGCTGGATGGATGATGGATCTCCTCGAGGTCCTTCTCCTCCAATCCGCTGATGACAGCCTCCGAGTCGACCTCCCTGATGAGAGCCCGATCCGTCCTGATGTCGTCTAGGGTCCTCGCAGGTGTTTTCCCCCGCTGCACACTGGCTCCGCACAGTGGTACCAGTTGTCCCCCTTTCCTTGTAGGCGGACGGCACGGGATGTCCTCTGGGTCACTTGGTCGGAGCCGGAGAGCCTGGGGTTGACAGTCAGCCTCCTGCGTCTCGGGTCCCCCTTTTGGCATCCACAACCTGTGTGGAGAAATCTGATACAAATCCCTCAAGCCTACGCTCCGGGCTCTGGGGCCCTCGGCTGTTTGACCCACCAGTGCCTGGCCACTTGGAGCCTGTTGGTGGGGTGTCTTAAAACAACAGACGTCGGTGCACAGGTTTTCTAAATTAATTGTGCAGCTTCAGAATCTTAATACTTGGACTGTGCCAACTAAATAAGAACCCCAACATCTTTAGGTAAACTAAATAACATATTTCAATAGCTCTGAATTTCTGACAAGCATCTGTATTTATTTTTAAATGAAATCCTTGAGATCCCATTAAAAATCTAAAAATATGATTTGAACTGCCAATGTTTCTGGTAAAGAAACACACTAATCTTATGGATTCAAAAACAACCAAAATCACAATACTAACAAAGTGAATGGCTTCCTGGTGATACTGCTTCTACCCGTCAGTGCTTAGATATTATCCCGCTGAAAAAATGAATACAGAATTCCAACAAACTGTCCTCAAATGTCTTTCTATTATGTATTTAGATTAAATGTATATCCCCATAATGACCTCAACAATAAAGTCTATGGCTTTTACTTCTTTACCAGACTAGTTACATGATGTTGTCCAAATTACATTGTGTCTCATTACATTACTATGTTTTAGCTTAACTGTAAATATGTTCTTTCTACATTTCAAACCTCAGTTACTTTAATACCTGTTGAAACATTAGTTGACACATTACTCACCGGTCAGCCTCTCCAGTATTTCATTCTGGACTTACATCTCTCCCAGCAGCCCCTTGGCCACTGATTCTCTACCTGTGTTTCCTGCTATAACTCAATCAATACTAGAGACATGTCAACATTCACCAAACAGCCTCTTATCCCCAAATATGGAGCAGGTCAATTCTAAAACTGTCAATCAATGGTCAGATTGAACAATGGAGTTGGGCAGCAGGTTCCTTTCAGTCCCTAAATGAAAAATGTACATTGTAAAGTTTACACTCCCCCTTTTTTACACATTCTCTCATGTGTAAACAAAAACCTGTATGGGAAGAAAACCTTCAGGTCATAATGGATTATAAGACAATACCAAACATTTTTCCCAGTAAACACTTGAGAGTGTTTCTCTCCATCATTCAGTCCTAAAAGAAACAGAATTCCAAATTTCATAGTTTGAGTTTCACATTCTGCAAACCGCCACCTCCTGTGGGAGTGAAACATCATCAACCAGATTAGATACGGTTTCCCCTTTTGTGCAATGTTAGGAAACCTCTCATTTCACACATTATTATCACACAAAAATAATGTGTTAGTCCAAAACAT
Source organism: Pseudochaenichthys georgianus (assembly GCF_902827115.2). NCBI lineage: Eukaryota > Metazoa > Chordata > Actinopteri > Perciformes > Channichthyidae > Pseudochaenichthys > Pseudochaenichthys georgianus. The sequence continues at coordinate 29,689,419 of NC_047507.1, read as the reverse complement.
GCTTGATTAGTCATCGTTTCAAATCACGCAGTTGCACTGATCAGGTGCAGACATACACACACTCACACTCACACTGTCAGGTTTTAAAGTCAGGTCTGGTCAGGTTCACCGCAGAGTCAGTCATTGACAGTGCCTTCCCAAGTTACCCTGTCGGTCAGTTGGTCTCAGTCTTTTTGGCCATGTGTTGTGCTCTGCAGAGATGTTCCAGCACAGGCCAGCATCCTCCGTCTATACAAATCTGTATATATGGAGCGCCATCACTTATTAATTCACAATTACAACTATAATGTTCAAGATATCTCCAACCCCTCCTTGCTGTTTCCCACATTCCCTGAAAAGTGTCTAGCCAAAAAAATGTCACTTCCTTATTGTACTATTACTATTACTGCAATTCATTTACACCTAATTAGTATTAACATGACTAATAGATCTATTTCAGAAACATGTGTACATCACTATCTTGTGTCAAAACATTACTAGGATCTGTAAAGCTCTGCTATTTATTCCATAACTCATTCTATCAATTTATCTTCAATTCTGGTGCACTTAAAGAACAATGTTACCCTCTTTCACAGTGCGTGGAACTCTGGGTGTCTGAACATGAAACCAGTACCTCAAATTGAAATACTATATTTTGTTTAGAACCAGCTTTCCCTTCAACATGACCTATATAAATAAATATTTATCTGATCTTATAGAGCTGTTACTAAAACTCTCCCTTTGAACTGATCAATACTCAGTGATGTACCTGAACGCGTTCATATTTTGGGCTAACGTGAACTGAACGTACTGTATTTCCGCTAGATGAACGTAATTGAGAACGCGTTCATTCTCAGCGCTGTATAACGGCGTTCAAAAGTGCGTTCATTCTCAGCACTGTATTATAACGGCGTTCAAAAGTGTGCCAGATTGCATATGCCTTTCAGCCGAAAACCCAGTTAAAACACACCGTAAACAGGCTTCAAAATAATGCGGAAAACCACCCAATCTGGCAACAGCAAGCTGCCTGTGACACGTACGCGCCTGTCACCCCTGGCTGTCGCACTAAAATATAAATATACTAAATATATCAGACTCCTCACAACAAACAATGTGGAACCGCGGAACCGGCGAGCATTGAATGAATGAATTAATTAATTAATTAGTATGGATGAAGCCGAGAGCAGCTGCAGCAGCACTCGCTCAGAGTGAGACTCTACGGCAGTAGTGGGGAACCTCCGGCCTCCGTCCGTATACAGCCCGCGAGACAATTTGGTACGGCCCTCGAGGTAATTTATAAACACACGCAACAAATAAAAAAATGAAAGAAATCTAGACCGCAAAAAAATTAAACAAGCTAGTGCCTGTTTTTCCTGGCCAAGGTCAGGGTCCTTGAACACAACACGAGCCTAACGTGTCATCACGTGGTATATGTCTCGACTGACAGGGGTGCATGTTCTGACGGAGAGCACCAGAACGCCACTCCAGCACTTCAGAAATTGCAGTACCGATAATCAATCAATCAATCAATCAATCAATCAATCAATCAATGTTTATTTATATAGCCCAATATCACAAATGTTACATTTGTCTCAGTGGTCTTCACAGTGTGTACAGAATATCAGTATGACAATACGACACCCTCTGTCCTTAGACCCTCACATCGTACAAGGAAAAACTTCCAAAGAAAACCCAGTTTAAAGGGAAAAATGGGAGAAACCTCAGGGAGAGCAACAGAGGAGGGATCCCTCTCCCAGGACGGACAGACGTGCAATAGATGCCGTGTGTAAATTGAAAAGATAATACATTTGCAACATAGGTAAGTCCATACACATGCCGCAGTTTCTGCGTGTCTGTGTCTTTAGTTGAAAGCCCAGTGGCGATCTGCTCATCTGTCACACTGAGCATACAGTCAATAACTGTGTTGTTATCATTAGCATCTGGTTAGCTAGCTATGCTAACGAATATAAGAAGCTTTGTCTACAACCAGTGAGGTAAAGGCACATCTTTATATGATCATTATAGTTATAAAAAAAACAAGAGAATAAAGTAAACAGGTATAAAATACTATATGACAGTTATTAATAAAGAAGAATACAGTTTCAAAGGGGAGTGATTTGTCAAATATCCATAAATTAAAAGAAAATCTGTTTACAGTTGTATTTGGGTGTTGAGAGATGTGTCCATAGATCTCCTAATGTTGCTCTCATAGTGCAACAAATCTTGCCAGGGGAGCATGCCCCCCGGACCCCCCTAGAGGAGGTTAGGTCCCCCCCACTTAAATCATGTTCACATGGATAGGAAACTAAATACATTTGCACATATCTTGTGTCCATATATTTCTGTTTTGGTGGTCACGCCGCACCGTGCATACGCGAGTCATGGTGAGATATCTGGATTAAGAGGTTGCTTTTTCTTTGCACAGAATGAAATGAATGGGCTGTGATTTTAGTTTTTTAAGCAGAGGTCAATAACTTGTACGGCCCTCTGAGGATATTGTAAACATTGAAATGGCCCATTAACATCGTACAGGAGACAAATAATAGCTCGCAGCAACGTATTGAAAAAATAACTATGAACTATAAATTAGTTCATTTTTGAAACCATGAACTTTAGTTCAACATTTTGAATTATGAACTATGAACTGAACTAGTTCATTTTAAAATGTGTGAACTGTGAACTGAACTAGTTCATGTAGAAAGTGAACTTTCCCAACACTGTCAATACTGTAACAAATTAAAACACTACCAAATTCACACACGAATAAAAAATCCAGTGCATACTTCCTTCATGCCCCCCCCCTTTTTTTTATCAGTGTGTATTAGACTGATTTTCCACTTCCCTTTAATAGTCCCCCTCTTTTCTGCTATTTTTATTTACCACTTGACTAATTTATGGTCCATAGATCTTCTTATCTTCACTTATTTATCAAGTCAATTCAAGTTCTTTACAATACATTAGTAGATACCTTGTGGAGTCTTCACAATAACTAATCCCCTCTAGGATATGAAATCCATTCATCTTCAAGCAGATACTATGTCCTTATTTATGTTTAGTTCACGATAACAATGGTATAACAACCACATGTCATCCATTCTGGTCCACCTAAAAACCAATGTTAAACTCTTTAGCAGTGTGTGGAACCCTGGATGTCCGAACATGCAACCATTCCTCCCTCCTTTATCAAGGATTTAAAAACAGAAGTCATTTCATATTTCCCATGGTAATAACTATGCTACAATGGTGAAATCAATTATTTAGATTGGAATACTATATCTGGCTTGGCACCAGCTCTCCCTTTAACATTATCCATACAGATAAAGATTTGTCTTATAGAGTGGTTCCCAAAACTATCCCACTACTTTATTCACACGTGAATAAAAATGTCAAAGAATATTATGTTAACCTGATGAAAAGATTGAAGAATATGGTTGTATTCTGAACCCTCAGTGTGTTCTCATTTTACTCTAATAGTTTACTGCTATTTTTAATTTAATAAATCTTTCTGTCTTTACGTATTTATGCTTTAAATGTGCGTTTTGTGAATAAGTGTGTTTATGTGCAAACTCACTCATTCCCGTTTTCCTTTTCTCCTCCTCTGGTTTTCTCAAGCCGTGACCCCGGCCTCCTCACTTCTAATCGACCATGCCAACTCCTCTGATTCTGTGTTCTCTTCAGTCCATCCGCTGTAACTTCATCCGCTGTCAGCCATTGGCCCAGTTACATCTGCATGCACCCTCATGCCAATGTTCTTGCACTGCTTTACATTTCATCTCCTCCTTTACAGTCTCCCTGCTGTTTTTATGGAGGGCGGATTCTGCTCATCTCCCACACTTTGCTCTTGTGCTCAGCTTGGAACTTCATGGTCCTGTCTGAGGGACTGATGAGGGTAGATTTCTGCCCGTCAGCATGCTGTCTGGTTCTGGATGCCACAGGCGGAGATAGTTCTGGCTGCAGTCTTGTTGTTGTCGTTTCAGCTCTGGTTCTCTGTCTGTTCGATGGAGAAGGAGGAGTTTCCTGTTGGGTTAGGTCTTTTGTCTGCTTGGAGGGTCGGGATCTTAGCCTTTTCTAACTCAGAGGGGGAGTCCAGGTCTCGGGACGCATTACCTATAAAAAATCTAGCACACTGAGCTTAAATAAATCCAACCCTTTCCACTCTGACTCTTTGTAATCATACTATCTGTCTTAATTGTTAAATGCCATCTAAACAACCTAATTGATGTCTACAAATGATATTACAAAAACTCACTCTAAAAATTGTTTCATCCATTGCTACATATGTACCCAACATAACTCTTTCAGGAAAACATTTTCTCCTATACATTGAAAAACGTACATGTTTCCAGCATCACATATTCCACACACCACGAAAGAACATCTACATATTTACTCCAATATTTTAAGCTAGTTCCTATAGCAAGATTATCATGTGTGACATAATAATCAGATGTCTTGTTTGCTAACCAAGAATATTAAACTTCAAAATGTCTTTTGGCCAGTTGAAGTCCTGCTTACTTCATCCTTAAACTCTACTTTAATTATTTGAAACCAAAAAAAGGTCTTCCTTCTCCACCATGATCCTATCTCTATATCAAAGTTCAGACAAACTGATGATTTATCTTCAGAAACCATGAGGAATGACTCATAAAACACTATTTTCCCTTACTTCAGTTCTAAATCAAATGAGCCAGACAGGAAACCCCCTTTAACCACTTGCTTATCCTATTATTTTGATCAAAGTTGTGTTACAAGCAGGTTAGATCTGTAATGAATTAAAATCAATATTTAAAGACGCAATATAAGTTAAATATATTGTTAAGGTAATTACTGTTTTATTGTGAAGGCATCTCTGGCGGACAGCGGCCTTTGGCTTTTATTTTGAAAGGCCGTTCCGGAACAGCCGTGTTCCTAGAAACACGGCAACTTGACAATCGTTCCAATGCATTAACTATAGTCGTGAAAGAGACAAGGAGGGGGAAGGCGTGTGGAAGCAAGCAATGAACTGAAAATGCCACCAATCCTGTTCTAACGTGATGGCGCACATTGAAAACCTAAACGGGCATAAGTACCCCTGTCTTTTGTACCATTACATTTACCAACATAAAACAAGGTCTTTACTAATCAACAATGACAACCTACAGACAGCTTATTTATTTAAATATACAAGCCTTTTCTTTATCCCCCTTTTTGATTCCACTTAAAATCAATCTCTTAATCTGTTCCCATTGCTCCCGATAACTCCCTGGAATTTCAGAATTGTCTTTACTATTCTGACGCAATATATTGACTTCGCTTTTATTTATCTGACTTAATTAACGTGCTTCCCCCCCTTTCAGCCACTAGATGGCAGCAGCAGAGCACAAATGAGCTTCACTCTTCTGAGCGAATGCCTGATTACCACAGACAATCGCTCACACAGGTTATTTAGGTAAAAATCACACAGATTTATTCCCCGTACAGTTTGTCCGGCCTGATAACGTGTTACATATGTCGTCACGCAGGACTCTCTGCCTACCTTGCGATCAACGTTATGTTTACGTCAGCCTTTCAAATTAATTTTTACAGACAAGGGAAACGGGAGCCGGTCTCGTCACAATGTAGGTGACGTTAGCGCTCTCTCCCAAGGATTTAACAGAATAGCAGTCCATTGATACTTTCGCTTATTCGATCTCAGACTGCTATTTTACCCCCAGTTATAAACGGCGGACCGATCTTAAATATCGACCATCCAGGTTTCGCCGTCTGGGACTTGCACCCAAAACCCACGAACTGCACCGCTCCTTCGTCACTTCAGGACTAAACTACCTGAAGATCCACGCAAACTGCTCTAATTTCTTGTTACGCAGGACTCTCTATACCTGACGATCAACGTTCACGTGTTTTATATAACTTTCCTAACATGGTATAAAATATGCATTGTATACTCCATTCAAACTTCAAAAACACTCTGAATCCTGGTTCCACAGCCCTGTCTACACGGAAACGTCGGGTCACCATTTGTTAGGAGATATAGGCTTAAATCTCCTCGCGTTCCTACAAGCTGTTATCTTACATGAAGGGAATCCAGAGCATACACTTAACCGTTTAACAATAATCCACTTTAATGGTAATATACAATGCAATACAATCAAATACATTACCATACACAATCATATCGTATTATGTGTAATGTCAGGAGTTTGGCCTACTCCTGGCTCCTGCCCACAGGCCACCAGACCTCCTGTCCCAGCGACGCGTGAAGAGAGAGACAGAACAGCAAGCTGGATAGGCTTTCATACCAAATGATACAGGAGGGGGTGGAGTTTAAGGACAACTGGTCCAGTCATCTCATACAAACACCTCTGACCCTCACTGTCTCCTATTTCTGCAGCCTCTGCACCGACACACATCCCCCATCACATTCCGAGACCACAGTGGGGTCTCGGTCCAGCTCCCCCACAGCAATAAAACCCTTACCAGCCCTTGGTCTACCGCCATTTTGGTCCTCACATTTATGAAAGGATGAAACAGATAACTCAATATAAAACACACTTCTTAAATATCAGATGCTGCAAAATGTAATAAAGATTAAGCTATACTGTACATGCGATTTCAGCATTAAAAAAAAAAAAGGTTAAGCTTCTGAGGATATTGTTTAAGATCACAATGTCTTATTTGTCATGACACATACTACAATGAAAACAACTCATATGATACATACAGTAAGAGAGAAAATAACAAGTAAGCCGGTTATTGCACTTGATGGCTTTTTGTGAGTACTAGCAACTGTTGTTTGAATAATTTGGCATAACCCCCCCAACATTTTTTAAAAATATTTTCTGTTAATGTTAAATGTCAATCTGGTGACTCATAATTATTCATCATTTCTGGTGTCACCAACATAGTTCAGAAGACTTCATGCTAACAGATCTTGGTACAATTTGTATATGGCAGTGTGAACACAAACTGGATCAGAACTAAAAGGAAACAATAATCATTTCTGTCCCTCGTCCGAACAAAATGAACTGACATTTAGGTGTGAAATTAAACCGAGAGTAATTTCCGAAATGTATAAAGTTGCATCACTTTTAAAAAAAACTACACTAAACAGAAATGCTGCATGCATCATGTTACTATTTCTCCAAGACTTAGCAATCCGTTAGTAATCGGCTTTCCTGATGAAATTCTTATCAGACATTTGGGTGTTTTTATTTAAATACTGTGGTTTTCACACTGCAAGTTTTTTACCCTTCAGTTCATCCTCATGAAAAGTTAATGTGTTCTCATTTACAAGCAGAGAAAAGATGTATTTTAAAGTGGAAACAGCAGCAAAAATAACCCTGTTGTGTTCAATCTGCTCATGTTACCTTATACCCAAGCAAACATTCATATTGCATTAAGAATACAATACCCAATTAACCAAATACTGCTCATAGCGTTGCTTTGGGCTCCACAAGCCGTCATGAACTCTTTTCTGGTTGTTAGAGATACCATCAAGAAAGATGACGTCACAGAAGAGATTTTTTTACTATCTAATCAGGTTCAGCTACCATGAGGAATTTTAGTGTTTCCCTGACCACCTTCAATCATCATTCAGTCAGGGGAAATCCTCCCATGATCCTGCTGTGCCTCATTTAAACCCTTCTCCAGGCTATGTTGTCTAAATGAATGAAAAAAGGAAAATAAATGCCCTCGCTGCTTGCAATTTGGACTTCACGGCTACTCATTTTGTACAATGCTCATCTTTTGATAATTGTTCCTCTAGTAACGCTAAACGATGGGAGTTTAAGGGTTGCTGCTGAGAGCATCTATATCCTCTATCCTAATTTAATGTATTAGGTCAAATGTAACTAAATCTAATTCTTGTTATTATCAGCCATTTAAAGTTTGAGCCAGTTTGCTTAAAGCCATTATTGATTAACATATTTTTCATAAGCTAGCTTCCCCACTTGTAGCACACAGTAATAATCGCTCACCCTTATGATCTGTGGTGCAATCGCTAATGAGCTTATGACAATCATAAGTTCCTGGCAGGAACTGCGCTCAATATTAATGAACCAACCCTGAGCTGATGTAGGATATTAAATTAAATATGAGGATAAACTACACTCTATCTCGAGGTTTGGATATATTTCCTTTTGTGTTACAGCTGACAACTTTCGCAGACCCCTCCCCCCCTCCTGTCTCTAACAAATTAGACATGGAAGAGATACAATAAGAGTGATTGGAAGACAGGGTTGTGGGGGAGGGTCAACAACGGCAAGATTGAAAATCAGTCTGCATAATTAGGTAGAGTAATTAGGTTATATTTATCACTCACACAACATTGTTTGAGAGCATCTCCTGAATTATGCAGGAGAAACTACCACCAATGTTAAACTAAAACACCTATTATTTATGATTTGAAATAACATGTTGCCATAAGGGGCAGACAAGTTAATTGATTAGTCAATCTATGGCCACCATTTAGAAATTCGAATAATGGTATTAATCAAGCGAAAAAGTGTTGATCAATGTTTATTTGGATTAAACAAATATTTGATCTAGTTGGGGTCATGAAAACAAGCCGTAAACATAACACTGACAATTATCTTTTGAGATGATATGGTGAACGTGTTAGCAAATAGTGGCTTGATTACAAATCCAGCAGTTACAAAGCAACATCGGGATTAATTTGAAGTGTGTTTGTAACCGATGAACGAATGGACGTTAAACCTAATATTGGCTCTATTTTTAGCTTTGCTTTTGGTCTCTATCGACTTCTGAGTAAACTGTCTCTTGAGCTGCAAAATGCTCCAATATGTTCAACTGTTAACTTTGTCTGTCTGCTGTTTGATACAGTTCAGGTGGCTTCCTGTTAGTAAATTGACTTTTTGTTGTTGTGCTGAATAAAGGACGCTGCTCAGTGTGGTTATAGTGTAATGTGTATTGTGGCTGTCTATAAAAGCCACCAAATGTGGGAACAGCACACTATGACATCCAGTAGCCTACCAGTTACATGAGTGCGAGTCCGATGGTGATTCCAGTGGAATATGTGTATAAATTGCGGTCAACAGAACATTTTGCCTCCCGACTTACCCCCTCTCTCTGTCCATGCAAAACCCAAGTGAGCAGGATAAACCACCCCTCACTCTGCCCCAGTGCACGCCCACCACCAATATTAAGTGAAAAATACCACATAATAAAGTAAAAAACCTAGAGACTTTACATAGGCTCATACATGTACAAAGTTGTTTTGGCCAAATACCCTATTTTTAATTAAACCGAGAGTAATTTCCGAAATGTATAAAGTTGCATCACAAAAAACTACACTAAACAGAAATGCTGCATGCATCATGTTACTATTTCTCCAAGACTTAGCAATCCGTTAGTAATCGGCTTTCCTGATGAAATTCTTATCAGACATTTGGGTGTTTTTATTTAAATACTGTGGTTTTCACACTGCAAGTTTTTTACCCTTCAGTTCATCCTCATAAAAAGTTAATGTGTTCTCATTTACAAGCAGAGAAAAGATGTATTTTAAAGTGGAAACAGCAGCAAAAATAACCCTGTTGTGTTCAATCTGCTCATGTTACCTTAATAAAGGTAAACCTATTTTGCACTGTTGTTAACAAAATGGAAAAATAATGATTGTATCAGTCCCGTGATTTGGGTACACTCTCCAAAAAATGGTTTATTCCTTGGCCTGTGCCCTGCCAACAGTTCAATTACACTCTGGCTCCGAAATCCTGCTGACAAACAGACAAACCAAACCAAACACAACCGACTCCTTGTTGCTAGTAACAAGATCATTGATGACAACAAACTATTGTTATTTTCAGGAAGAGTGTTGCATTGTTCAGTAATATCTACAGTAACTTTGTATAGGGTGACTTCTGTTGTGACTTTTACTAAGTTTTCGTTGGCTGAATCCAAACATGTCAAACTCAATATCCATCCTAAAATTATAATTAACTTATATGATTCTGTTTTCTTCAAGGTTGTGTCTTCCTGGTCGAATGTACTTATTGTAAGTCGCTTTGGATAAAAGCGTCAGCTAAATGCAATGTAATGTAATAATTATGAATAGATCCCATTTAAGTAGACTTTCTACTGGCCGTCAGATCTAATTAGCCATTCTGAGTGGACCCTTTCTTTTTCTCTTCCTTCTTCTTCTTCCTGCCAGCGAGTGACTTGCCAGCCCTGTGTGACCCTGTCTGTGTTGTAAAGCTGCCCATCATGCTGTTATAATCATTTATCCAACCAGTTCGAACGCAAGCTGTGAACTGCCAATCCCTCCCACCATGTGCCAGGCTGCCCAGGCCTACTGATCAGGGACAGTGTCCAGGGGCAGCGTCCCAGGGCTGTGTGAGGGACTCTGACACATCTCCATGCCTGCCTTCAGTAAACTGTCTAATGTCAGATAAGATGTTATGGATACTGTCACCTCTGCATCCCTATATAAGTTCAATCCAACTATAATACTTTAACATTCTTATGACTGTCATTTAACCACTTGTATGTTAATTTGAATTGAGATGCATGATATCCAAGCAGCAGATTTAAAACTAACAGCAAATTACAAACCATCAATGCGTTAGCAGTGATGGCAGTACAGTCCATTAAAAGGACATATGCATTGTCAAATGGTCCCTAATCCTTTTTTAATAGTTTTCTATGTTTATAAAAACAATGTAGTTAATGGTGCCAGTATACCAAACCAGGATGAAGGTGCCAGGACTTTAAAACGTTTTCACAAATTCAATTTGTTTATTTTATTGAACGTTCCAGCTACTATCAATTTTAGGAATTAGTAGAAAACTTAAAAAAGGAGGCAGTTTGGGTAATATAGCTACATAAAAATAAATATACTATGTTTGTTATTCAGCACACACATCAATTTTGTATCTGTCTATTCAGGGAACATGATTCCCAGTTGCTCTTCTTGAGGTTTCTTCAATTTTTCTGTCCAAATACGTTTTCTTTTGGGTTGTCCGTATCCGAGTTAAGGGTCTAAAGGCAGACGGTGTTGTAAACTGCACATAATGTAAAACCCCTTGAGACAAATTTGTGATATTGGGCTATATAAATAAAATGGACTTGACTTGTCATCAACTGCAGCAAGGCTTGCTGGGTGCAGAATGTTGTCTTTAGCCTTATAGTCATGGGTTATACTAAGAGCTAAAATAAAATCACATGCTCAGGGGAATCATTTAGTGATCTGACAGTTTTACCGCAGTCACAGAAGAGCAGACGAGAATGTGAACTCGCACATCTCGACAAGTTTGAGCAGGCTGAGCAGAAGTGACTGTATGTCATTCTGAACGTGTTAATTAATTTGTGAATTCTGACTTGAAGCGTGATGGAGAGATCTCATTAGAAATATGCCACACCTTTTCTTAAAGAGAGAATTTCATGGGAAAGGCTCACAGCTCGGAGACTTCAATTTTCTATGTCTTGCTGTGACCAATAGTATTTTCCCCAGCTGTTGCAATTCTCTAGCTTATTCTTTGGGGGGGGGGGGGGGAAGACTATCTCCCTGACTTGCCAATAAAATGTCTGTTGCCACTGGGAGGGAGCAGGAAGCGTCAATTGGCATCACCTTATCTACCTTAAACATGCCTCTGCTGACTTCATACTTCTTTCCATTTCTTTTTTTATAACCGCTTTTTATTGTTTTCTTTTACCCACACCTCGCTCTGCACACACGTGAATAATATGAGTCAATTACTCAAAATAAAGGATCAAGCTTCAGCTTTTAACTTAGACATCATACAGAGTTAAAACAAATAACTTTGCTTTAAGAGTTGAAGGTTTTATCAGTCGAGTTATGTTATTTTTCATTTAAACATCAAAACACTATTTGGCCTTAACTCTTTGATTTGTCTCTGAAGTACAAAGGAGTGCTGTAACGCTCTTGTAGATTAATTAAGTCTGCATGTCATATTTGACAGCAACCGGATATTTCTTCATTTTTGCAAACAAGAGAGGAGCTCAGAGGAAGTCAAACCAATTGTTCCCTGAGTGCTACTCAAAATCAGGACTCCAAAACAATTGTGAAAATATAGATGACAAAGCCAGGCCGGGGAATTGCTCTCAAAGGGTCTGATTGAAAGCTCGTGTTGGGGAGGCTGAAGCAATCAAAGGACTTGTGTATTTCAAGTCCAAGGAGGTCATGTTGAGAGCATGATAAATCCAGCATCCTGATCCATTTCTCAAAGGCTGCTGGTTGCTATTGTCGGCGCTGGTGTTTGTTTGCCACTCTGAAATATTGTCTCCATCTGCTTTGATGTGGCAGAGGTTCTCAATTTGTCCAGCCTAGGGAACTTCACAAGATGGAGAATATATCGAGGGGGGGGGCTCATGAATTAACTTGACAATATTTGATATAGGTAGGTTTTTTTGTATACTTCTATACATTTATTTATGTAAGTCTTATGTGAAAGAGCAACTGCAACCACCCTGTTATTTCATATGTGGTTCTTGTACCTTGTGCATCAAGACATAATTTTGATAATTCCCGAGGGGAAATTAAGTTCTTCACTCTGTTATTTACATTACACACATAGGAGGAAATACACACATGAACACAAACAGGACCTATAAACACATGCATTAGCAGAGAGGTGTTAGAGCAAAGGGGCTGCCACTGTTCCGGGAGTGGTTGAAGGTTTGGTGCCTTGCTCAAGGACACCTCGGCAGGTCCCAGTAGGGCTGGCACCTCTCCAGCTACCAGTCCACACTCTGTATTGGAGGGACTTGAACCGTCAGCCCTTTGGTTCCCAAGCCAAGTCCCATAAAGACTGAGCAGTCATTCTCTAGCCTCTGTATTGTTTTCAGAATCTGTAATACGTTGTGTGCTATAATTGTAAATTACAGAAGGCTGAAAGAGAATATTGATTTGTATTATCAATGATTGATTGATCCTGAAAATTATAATGAAAAGAGAATTTCAGACGAACAATTATTAAATATTGACTTTCAAATTGGAATAGTTATGGATTTTTTAGATTACAATCGTTGATCATACATTTTTCGTCTGTGAACTATTATAGATTTAGAATTTGAAATATTAAACTATGAAGCCTTTTCTAAAAAACAATCAAAATAAATCGGGACAATTTAAACAAATGAATGTGAAACATTTTTACGAACCAGACTTTGAGAACCACTGCTTTAAAGTGTCGGAAGCGAGACACAAAGAGACAGGGCATTGTTGCTTCAGTAGCATTTAATTTCACTACCTGTCATATACACTATGAGCGTGGTGCATTATGGTGACACACATTTAATATGAAGAAAGAGAGAATATTTAGTTGCAAACGTTTTTATGTTGAGGCAAACTAAATACTCTCAGGCACCCTGCTGGCAGGTCTGTCTGGGAAACTACCCAGTAATTGAGAAGCTGCCTGTTGGCTCGTAATGCTGCCAAAATGCCAATTAGCAGAGGCACAGAGCACCTGCCTGCTCTCAGAACAAAGTAACACTGGCTAAAAATACTATGCTACAACCAACAGCGTTAGCCAGAAATACAGTTATATTATGATACAGCATACATGCACGACGCTTTAGCCTCTTTAAGCTAATGGTTTTCAATTTCTGCATGCCATATTACCATAATTACTGTATTAGTATCCACTATTATTTTTTTATCACCAACTGCAACTGGTAGATATTTTCTCTGAAAATAATCTGATAAACTGTTATTACAATATGGGGACAATCTTATCAACATAGGATTTACCAACTGAGGGGCCACATATTTCCCTTAGGAGTTAATGGAGAGCAAAGCAGAGCTGAAAGGGAGTGAATATTGGACTGAAATTGATCAGGTGGGCAGAAACATTACTCAAAATTCATGCTAATGTCGCTCCGTGCTAGTAAATTGTCACCATTTGCAAACGTGTTTCGCTAAACCAACCCCGTGTGGTGATGATATGGCAGTTTAGTGTTTGTGCTTGTTCCCACAAGTAGCCTTAAACAAATCAATGAATGCAAGTTTTTTGTTTTTATTGAACACAATCACAAACATTATCCATCCATCCTTTAATGAAAAAACACAGCACATAGAACATTTCATTCTAGCTGTACACGGTTACTTTGCATCCTTTTTATCCACTTTCCCTCCCCCTGGTTTTTCACCTCGTGATGCCATGAACCAGATCCATGTGGCACCCACTAATCATCTCAATTTAGCAGGAGGCATTCTTTTCTCCAATACATTATATCACCTGCATTAACCCCCGCACTGCTTTCAACTGCAGGCACATTTGAATTATTAAGGAACTCCAAGATCATCAATAATTGAGCTGTTTATTCATTAAACAACAAAAGGAAAGCAACAGGGGCAAAGTCGGTAAAGAAGAACCGAGAATATTTATGGTGAGCTGATCTTTAGGCTGGAGATTGGACTAAACAAGTTTTATTATTTACACTCTGGGAGTTATGTCTCTTGCGGTCAGCGGACAGGTTCTCCAGAGGAGTGACAGGTGTGGTATGGATGATTGGGCCGGCGATAACTGTCATCTTAATGAAGATAATTGGCTTTGGTATGACAGCTAAGTAAGGCTTTTTATTCCCTTTTACATACAGCTGGAGCTACGAAAAAACCTGGAGCAGCCCTCAGTCGCTGTCTTCTTCTACTGGGTCGTGTTTCTGTACATTTAAAAACCTTCAAAAAATGTCTGTCAATTAAAGTTTGAATATACATTTCAAGCTTTTCCTTTATCTCTCTAAGAGGTTCACACTGTACTGAATTTAAGCTCTGTTTCTGGGTTTTATTGTGTGAAAAGATGCAAGCCTCAGTACTCAGAACTCCCTTACTTTGGATCACAATCAAGACAAAAGCTGGTCAATAGCCTGATTTTATGGCTTTAAATGAAAGGAGACTGCCATTAGTTTGGGCTTTCAAGTTTTTTTACTGCTTTTTCCCCTGGCTTTGCAAACTCTGTGTGGATATTGTTAACACATGCAGAGCTGCTGCCATCAGCACCTTGCATACTAATGAAAATCATGGAAACATTTGTATTATCGCTCTCCCAATGTATTCACTATTCTAGCAGCTACCCAACCCATGAAAAGAGGAAAATAATAAATAAAGATAGCTTTTATACCCGAGGCTTAGCTTGCACCTGCATCCTCAAAGTGATACTTATGCTTGTGCAGCATACTCGGCAATGTTGTTTTGCTGAATTAATCAATCGGAGATGCATTCAGTGATACATTTGGGAAGAAAAGTTTCTCAAAAGCAATACTTAGAAACCGGAGTGGAGGTGCAGAAGTGATGGCTAACTAGGTTTTGGGTGATTTATTTCAAGACAGGAAGCTGTTTTTATGAAAGGAGAAATGTTCAGACTCATACTGTAGCATGTTGTAAATGTCTGTAGTATCACCCTATTATATTTCTAAAGTCCAGAACTTCTAACAAGGTCATTGTGCTTGTGATTTATCTCGCTGACCAGCAAGGCAAGGCAAGGCAAGTTTATTTATATAGCACTTTTCAACACAAGGCAATTCAAAGTGCTTGTACTCAGGAAAGAGAAAACCAATCACTTTCCTGAGTACAACCATACTTGACTACAGTCACAGACCATAAATCAATACAATCGCCCACTGACTGTTATTGTGAAGTTCATTTGAGGCAATTTATTCCAGTGGCGGTGCTACTTATGACTGTTTGGATGTTTTATTGTTTTTGAACTCGTTTTTAACACTGTTGCCTTGGACACTAGAAATACCTGGTACCAATTATAATATGGCAGATGATTTTATTTTTTTCTTAAAAGATAAATCCTTTGGTCTATAGAATGTCAGATAATAGTGAAAAATATCCAATGTGATGTATATCCTAATTACAAGAACACTGATAAAAGCAGCACATCCTCACATTGAAGCTGAAACAATGGAATGGTTTTGCAAAAAAAGAAGAAGCTCAGATTTGTTTAAAATATAACGCACTTTAAAACGTTGGTGTTGACTTAGAGTTATTTACGTATATAGTCTTCATAACATATGTTATGAGTCTAGAAATGATTGGATATAAACGGAAACGTTATGATGGCATACAACTGCAAGGTGGTAATTATAATTTTCAAAGTAGTATTCTTACATGGTGGAGAAAGGATTTGAGAAAAGTGTGTGGCTTATTAGATCAATCATCGTGGAAATGTACACTTGACAAGACTCAACACTTGACAATTACTTCATTTATAGTTGACAGTTTCCACAAACTAATAGATGTAAATTATTTAAAGCCCAACTAAGTGTTTTTCTTAGTTTATGGTTTGTTGACTGTCTAAAATCGATCGTGCTTTGCTTTTATTTAATGCTATTCAATAAACTCTGAATAAAGACACAATTTGAAAACTGCCAAAAGTCCCTCAGAACAGAAACCAGCGGGCTGGATTAATGATGTATGAGCAATCATGCATGTCCAGTCATTTTTGGAGTGAACCATAATAGCTTATTGACCAACAGTGAAGTGAGAGTGATGTTGCTGTGAAGGCATTTATAATAGCAAACTCTCCTTGTCAACCTTCCCATCTGTTATTTTATTTCACAAGAAGACAACAAAATCGTTATATTGAATTGGATCACGACACAGTTTGCATGTGAGCTGTGCATAAATATGTCAGTGAAGTACTTTAAGAAAAACATGCAGCAGAGACATTTTGGGCTCAGGGACATGACTGTTTGCCCTTTTTATCTTTGAAGCAAAGAAAGACTGTGGCATTTTAATGTTTGTTCAGGGAGAAGGCGCATTAACATTAATGCGCAAAAAAGAAAATCACACAGAATGTTAAAATAAACCCTTACAATGCTGCCTTATTCCCAACTGTTGGGTAGAAAGCTGGAGAACTTACACAGGAGAGGTTGGGATGTAAGCGCTCACAATGAGGGAAAACTACAGCCCCTAGAACATAACCTGCCACTACTGATAAGGCTTAAGATTCACTCAAGATTGTGTGTTTTAGAGTCACGCAGATTAAAGGATGACATACAAGCAACTGCCTTTTTGAAGGAATGTGACACTCGGTGCGGCGTTGTGGTCTGAGTTTGAGGGATATCATTTTAGGGCAAAGGCAAACACCCGCCTCTTCCTGTCTCTCTAATCCCAGCGGTGCAATAACTTTGATGGTAAGGTATTCATGATATCTCTGGGTCCTTTCTTTATGAGGACATTCTGTGGCTGTGTTATCAACTGGCATTTTATTTTCTTTGGTTTTACTCTGTGTTTTTATAAGCGCACTGCAGAGAAGAGACCTGGCTGTGGGATCCCTCCTCCTCCCTTCTCCTTTTAAAAAACATATTTATAACCGTTATTAATCTACCAATTGTTGTTATGTGTCAGTCCATTTTATTTAAGCTTGGAGTGTCATCACACTTTATGATTTAGAATTTAGCTGGAAGCCGTTTGGCCTTCAGAAGCCAAAGAGGATGGCATTTTGTCTTGAGGATTTATCTTCAAAGTGTTGCTTCTTCCGTTCATCTTTATTGATTTTGTGTTGTCTTTTATCTGGCCCAAACTATCCCTAAAACGTCTTCCTCATTAGCTACCTGCTGTGCTGTGTTGGCAGAGGATGTGTGTGTTGGTGTGTGTGTTTTCTACCACCATATGGTTTGAAATGGACGGTTGTGGTGTGCTGCTGCGTGTCTCAGTGGACTCGTGAACCTCTGCTGCTGTCGTGTTGGGCGGGGTGTTATCTTTTGTGCTTCTGGCTATTTTTCACCATGTGAGGCCCATATGGATGTCTTATGGGCTGCATCAGTGCGGGTGACAGATGACCAGCCATGCGACGTGGCTGGTGTCCATTTTTTACCCTGTCTGCTCGGACTTGTTTTGATTTGTACTTGAAATACTGGGAGAGACTCAAGCTTGTCTGGATGTTGTTTCTGTTTTTAATCCTTGCAAATAAAATGGTGTCTCTTGTGAAGGTGAAAATGTGTGTTTATATCACCTTGATAGTTGCTCTAGAAGTACATATTTCTGTTGCTCACCTTTTAGACAGCAGGGGCCTATACTACGAAGCTGGTTCAACCTAACCTGGATATGTTTGAGTTAGCCGGTTGGCCTAATCCAAAACATACGCGCTGTCGCTAAACTGTACTACGACGCGGGTTATCAAGTGGATCGCTCAAGCCAGCCGTGTCCTATCTAGTTAGGTGCGCGTTCACATGAAAGGGGTGGTATCTGGAGCATTCGACCAATCACAAACATGGAGAAGCGCACTGACAGCGCAGCGTCATACTTCCTGAATGAAAAGTGAACTTTAATACTAGTCAAATATGAAGAAGTTAAACTTTAAACATCCATGACTTAAACACTTTATCCAGGATCAAAGCCACATAGCTGCACCTGCAAGGTGAATACAGCTGGCAAAAGAAAAAGTGTTTGAATGCGTACATTAACAGGTTTATGATATCACTGCCCCGTCTAAAACACGATCTGACTTTAATTACATGTGTCTCGAGTGTTTCGTCAACTTATGTGTTGCTTAAAATAATACTTCTGCATACAGTATGTGACACTGTGAGTGTTGCACGGCCAGATACGGCTCAGCTGACTCAGATAAGGAGATATACGATACATTATGAAGTGATATGCCGCGGACTGTACTTAATGTACTCTGATCCGGTTACTTATGTTGTGGCCGATATTTAAGTAAGCTTTCTTAACGCTAATGTTATAATAGTCAGATTGCTCTGAAGATGGAGGTGATATTCTATTAATGTTCACGTTCACACAGTCGGTGATTTTTGCCGGCCACTGAGTTGAGCTCTTAGCCTGCACCCTAACCTGGGGGGTATACTGCGAAGCAGGATTTTCGCTTAGCCGGCTAAATTCAGGGAAAACTCCGGCTTTCCGGTCATCCGAAGCTGCTTCTCTTTTTAGCAGGCTAGATCTCCATGGTAATATATGCTAAGCAGCTAACCTGGTCGGGACCAGGTTAGGTTGCAGGCTAAGAGCTCAACTCAGTGAAAGCACTGCCTGCTGACCAATCAGAGCTCAGTGTGCGGAGTTTAAAGCGATCAAGTCATATTACAGGAGAAAGGAAATACAGAAAAGCTGCCGTTGCAGGAAAGACGGCCGGCAAAAATCACCGACTGTGTGAACGTGAACATTAATAGAATATCACCTCCATCTTCAGGTGCAATCTGACTATTATAACATTAGCGTTAAGAAAGCTTACTTAAATATCGGCCACAACATAAGTAACCGGATCAGAGTACATTAAGTACAGTCCGCGGCATATCACTTCATAATGTATCATATATCTCCTGATCTGAGTCAGCTGAGCAGTATCTGGCCGTGCAACACTCACAGTGTCACGTACTGGATGCAGAAGTATTATTTTAACACATTAAGTTGAGGAAACACTCGAGACAAATGTAATTGAAGTCAGATCGTGTTTTAGACGGGGCAGTGATCATAAACCTGTTAATGTACGCATTCAAACACTTTTTCTTTTGCCAGCTGTATTCACCTTGCATGTTCAGCTATGTGGCTTTCATCCTGGATAAAGTGTTTAAGTCATGGATGTTTAAAGTTTAACTTCTTCATTTTTGACTAGTATTAAAGTTCACTTTTCATTCAGGAAGTATGACGCTGCGCTGTCAGTACGCTTCTCCATGTTTGTGATTGGTCGAATGCTCCACATACCACCCCTTTCATGTGAACGCGCACCTAACTAGATAGGAAACGGCTGGCTTGAGCGATCCACTTGATAACCAGCGTCGTAGTACAGTTTAGCGAGAGCGCGTATGTTTTGGATTAGGACAACCGGCTAACTCAAACATATCCAGGTTAGGTTGAACCAGCTTCGTAGTACAGGCCCCTGGTCCCGACCAGGTTAGCCGCTAAGCATAAGTTACTATGGAGATCTAGCCTGCTAAAAAGAGAACCAGCTTCGTAGGATCGGAAAGCCGGAGTTTCCTCTGAATTTAGCCGGCTAAGCGAAAATCCTGCTTCGTAGTATACCCCCCTGGTCCCGACCAGGTTAGCCGCTAAGCATAAGTTACCATGGAGATCTAGCCTGCTAAAAAGAGAACCAGCTTCGTAGGACCGGAAAGCCGGAGTTTTCCCCGAATTTAGCCGGCTAAGCGAAAATCCTGCTTCGTAGTATACCCCCCAGGAAAAGCACAGGCGTAATTGATAACAATAATAAAGGCTGTGTCAGGGTTGAGCGAAGCAGGCACGACTCAAATGCAGGTTTAACAGAAAATACCTTTATTTCAAGGCTACAAGTAACATACAGAGCAGAACTCTCTCCCCCGTGAACACAGTCAACAACAATAAGGATCGATAGTTACGGCTGTAACTACGGTCTATGAGTCCCGGATGCGGTGCTTTAGCACTGGATATGTCCATCGCGCACATGCGCAGCTCGAGTACCAATAACAACAAAGTCACCTGTGACCCACGTGACACCGGCTATATCAGCCGGTATTGTCAGAGGATCTGTTCCCCGAATCTTCTCGCGAGCACACAAGAATTCTGAGTGACAGGGAACTCTGGCGGTCATCCGGGACTCATAGAACCGTAGTTACAGCCGTAACTATCGTTCTATTTCGTCCCTACTGACCGCCAGAGGCGGTGCTTTAGCACTGGATGACCTATACCAACAATGTCATGAAGAATCCAAGCCCTTGCTCACCACTGGAAGCAGCGGAGCTCGGCAAAAGGACCACGCCCAAAGAATGGGGAGTGGCGACATTGACCTGATGACAACTGGAGAATGTGCCAGAAGACGCCCACGACGCCGCGGCGCAGATGGTCTCCAGGGGCACCCCTCTCAGGGCAGCCCAATATGTTGAGATGCTCCTTGTAGAGTGGCATCTCAGCCTGGTGGCAGGGGGCGGCCACTGGCCCCGTAAGCCTGTGAGATGGTATCGACAACCCAGTGGGGAAGCCACTGGTTAGAGGGCCTAACCTCCTTTAGTGCCGCCAGGGCAAACTCAAGAGTTGCTCCTCCTGCCGTATACAGGCAGTAGCCTTGATATACGCCCTTTGGGCACCCCCCGGGCACAGCAACTTCGATGTGCCGTACTCCTGAATGTCAAAGCGTGCCAGCTGGGCAGGCTGATTGAAGTGAGTTTGTGGAAGGACCCCGGGCGGGAATGCCACATTTGCCCAAAGGGCAACGCATAAGTGTCCCACCTCGGGCATGTATTGTTTATGGAGAGGACATGCAACTCCCCGACTCACTTCCCTGAGGCTATGGCAAGCAGAAATGCTGCCTTTGTGGGCAGCCACCTAAGCCCCACCTGGGCCAGGGGCTCGAAGGGAGGAGGTGATAGGGCATCCGGCAGAAAGGGCAGGTCCCAAGCCGGAGCCCTCGGGGTGCAAGGGGGACGCTGCCGTAAAGCCCCTCTCATAAAGAGGGACACCGACCTGTGGCACCCCGCCGTGGCGCCGTCGACCCGAACATGTCGGGCAGAATCGCAGCCACATAAATTCAGAGTGGAGTGAGAACGTCCACTATCTAGAAGGGACTGTTGCAACAATGTACATGCTGTCCCCAAGGAACACGCACATTCTTGCCCCCCAGTTGGGGTAGAAAGTGCGTGAGTGCAAGCTGCACGGCCCGAAGCTCTAGCACGTTGACCCGGCGCGCACTCTGCTGGGCAGACCACTGACCCTGAACGGTCCTGCCCTGCCGCACTGCACCCCACCCTGAGAGACATGCACCTATGGTGATGGTCTCCTGGCGGGATGGGATGGCGCCCATGGGCACGCCTACCAGAGATAGGCCCCTCCAGTGTGACGGAGAGTGGAGCAATGCTGCGACACCCTGACTTCACTGTGCCTGTGCCACTTGGCGTCCAAGTGAAGGCTGTTCAGCCACATCTGCATGGGGCACAACGACAGCGGGCCTAAGGGCCCAGCGGCCGAGGCAGCTGCCAGTCTGCCCAAGGGCCGGAGGAACTGAATATAAGGCACCCTCTTGCCCGGCCCACGTGGAAGTAGGCATCCCTCGGTTGGGAACCACTCCACCTGTGCGTATGCAGTAGTCAGCATATAGAATGGCAGCACCTTCAGGAATCTGTTGATTCCTCTGAGGTCCAAGATCGGGCGAAATCCGCCGACTTTCTTGCTCACGAGAAAGTAT
The DNA here is from genome assembly GCF_902827115.2 of Pseudochaenichthys georgianus. Taxonomy (NCBI): domain Eukaryota; kingdom Metazoa; phylum Chordata; class Actinopteri; order Perciformes; family Channichthyidae; genus Pseudochaenichthys; species Pseudochaenichthys georgianus. The sequence goes on along the minus strand of NC_047507.1, from coordinate 29,667,373 downwards.
GCCGAGTAGAACCCCCTGGCTAAGCAGAGGGTCTTACTGGGTTGATTGCGTCCTTGGACAAAAGGACGGACAACTCTTGGCCCAGAGGTAGGGCCCCTGCCGGGTCGCTGACGACTGTCAATTAGACCCAGCCGAAGGCTAGGGGCCGGAGCTGCGGTCCGTACCCCTGGGTTAAGGTGAAAACCACCCAAGGGACGGAAGTACAGACTGCCCAGAAACTGAGCTGCTGCTGGGAAAGCAGCCGCCGACCACCCCCGGGATTTCAGAGCCCAGCCCCCCGGACCCTGGAGCCTCTTGGGGGGTTCCGGTCAGGCTCTGGGGCACGAGGCCGCCTGGAAGGCGGGCGACATGGGGCACGAAAGTCATTGGGAGGCGGTCGAGTGGGCCGCTAAGACCTCTGCAGACCACCCCTGTAATCCAGCGGCTGAGTGCGGCTGCTAGAGCGGCCCCTGGGCCTGCTGGGAGTGGGCACAGGTCTGCGAGGACCCGAGTGCTGCTGCCTGGTCTGCCTAGCTTGGGCGGCACACTCCAGTGCCTCCGAGGGCAGCTGATCTAAACAGCTCCCCTGGCTCGACTGGTACGCGACGGAGGACTCTCCGTCAACCGGAGGAGGTGCGTCAGCCGACGGAGGGGCACCAACCGAAGGAGGGGGGGGGGGGGGGGGGGTTAGCACCCCCTATCCCTATCGGCAGCTAGCCGATCCACTTTAGAGGACAGCCTATTTCTAGTCCTTCTATTGGGGGGAGCACACAAAGCCATCACTCCCTCAAGTCGCCGGGAACGGCCGAATTGATCTGGAGGAGTACGTGACAAGGAGAGGTGTCTGTTGGCTGCTGCCAGACGTTCCACCTCAGTGATTCGAGCCACTCTGAGCACCCGAGGCATGCAGCTACAGCTCATGCAGGCGTTTACCGTGAGAACCTCCCTGAGATGCTAGAATTTCGTCCCCACTGACCGCCAGAAGCGGCCGAGGCAGGAGGGGCAGCGGTCGTGGCCGTCCTCGGGCTCAAGAGAAACCCTACAGGCGCTACATGAATGAACCATTCTGTAGGTAGCCAGATGCAGCGTAGCCGGGAGCGGGTGCGGGAACACGCCTTCACCAGCTACCTGCTTAATGGAAAGAGTAGAGCGTTGCTGCTACTCGCCGAACAGAAAGAGGGATGTAATTACACCCACGTTACGGCAGAGGGAGCGGGAGCGGGATCACTGCCTTCACCTAGCTGGATTAGTAAATAAGGCAGTTTACCAAGAGCGGGGGCGAAAACACTGCCTTCACTGGCTGAGCTAGAGGCGAGTGCCAGATGCAGCGTAACCGGGAGCGGGTGCGGGAACACAGCCTTCACCAGCTACCTGCTTAACGGAACCAGGCAGTTTAGCGTCTACCAGGAGCGGGGGCGAGAACACTGCCTTCACTGGTTAAATTAAGACGAATGCCAGATGCAGCGTAACCGGGAGCGGGTGCGGGAACGCAGCCTTCACCAGCTACCTGCTTAACAGAATAAACAAGGCAGTTTAGCGTCTACCAGGAGCGGGGGCGAGAACACTGCCTTCACTGGTTGAGTTAGAGACGAATGCCAGATGCAGCGTAACCGGGAGCGGGTGCGGGAACACAGCCTTCACCAGCTACCTGCTTAACAGAAAAACAAGGCAGTTTGGCGTCTACCAGGAGCGGGGGCGAGAACTGCCTTCACTGGTTGAGTTAGAGACGAATGCCAGATGCAGTGTAACCGGGAGCGGGTGCGGGAACACAGCCTTCACCGGCTACCTGCTTAACGGAGAAACAAGGCAGTTCCGCGTCTACCAGGAGCGGGGGCGAGAACACTGCCTTCACTGGTCGAGTTAGAGACGAATGCCAGATGCAGCGTAACCGGGAGCGGGTGCGGGAACACAGCCTTCACCAGCTACCTGCTTAACAGAAAAAACAAGGCGGTTTGGCGTCTACCAGGAGCGGGGGCGAGAACTGCCTTCACTGGTTGAGTTAGAGACGAATGCCAGATGCAGTGTAACCGGGAGCGGGTGCGGGAACACAGCCTTCACCGGCTACCTGCTTAATGGAAAAACGAGGCCGTTTGGCGTCTACCAGGAGTGGGGGCGAGAACTGCCTTCACTGGTTAAGTTAGAGTCGAACGCCAGATGCAGTGTAACCGGGAGCGGGAACACAGCCTTCACCGGCTACCTGCTGAACGGGAAGAGTAGAGCGGTGCTACTACTCGCCGAACAGAAAAAGGGATGTAGCTACATCCGCATTACCGGTAGAGGGAGCGAGAGCGAGAGCACTGCCTTCACCTAGCTGGGTAAAATAAAGAAGCTAACAGTATACGCAAGACGTTAGCCGAGCGGCTGCTGCTAACGATCAAGCGAGATCAAGTCAAATAACACACATGTTTAAGACCAGATAACTAGCTTCTAAAGAATAGAATAGCACAGAGCCGTAGTTACAGCAGTAACCATGGCCAGGGCTCACACGGCATCTAACCGTAGTTACAGTAGTAACTATGGCCAGTACTTACACGGCTTAACACCGTCGTTACAGTCGTAACTCTGGCCAGTACTTGCACGGCTTGGATACTTACACAGCATAGGGCCGTAGTTACAGTAGTAACTCTGGCCAGTACTTGCACGGCTTGGAACCGTAGTTACAGTAGTAACTATGGCCAGAACTTACATGGTTTAGAACCGTAGTTACAGTAGTAACTATGGCCATTATACGGCATAGAGCCGTAGTTATGGTATTGCCTATGGCCAGTACGTGCATGGCTTGGAACCGTAGTTACAGTAGTAACTATGGCCAGTACTTACGGCTTAACCCCGTAGTTACAGTATTAACTATGGCCAGTACTTACACAGCTTGGAACCGTAGTTACAGTAGTAATTATGGCCAGTACTTACGGCTTAGCCCTTAGTTACAATAGTAACTGTGGCCGGTGCCTAAAAGTGTCAGCCAACGGCTGCCCACTAGACAATATAATATTGGGAGGATGAAATCCTCCTTAATGGCCATACATGCAGAGCACACGGCACACACAGTGAAGATTGTTCTCTGCATATCGTCCTAGTGCTAGGAGTCTAGTACTAGGAGCAGTAAATACCACGATATAGCGCTACTGCAACCATACCATGCGTTTACCGGGAGCAGCAGCGAGAGCACTGCCCTCACCGGCTGAGTTAAATAATGAAGCTTAACCGTACATGCAAGGTGTTAGCCAAGCGGCTGCTGCTAACAATCAAGCAACCAAGTCAGAACACAATGTTAAGACCAGATAATAGCTTCTAAGAAAGAGAACAGCCCGCATAGAACCGTGTCTGGTTACAGTAGTAACCGCACATGCCGAGCACACAGCACCCGCCGTGAAGATGTTCTCTGCATATCATCCTAGTGCTAGGAGTCTAGTACTAGGAGCAGTAATACAACGAACTAGAGCTACTGCAATCAAACCCTATGCTACAGGGAGCGGGAGCACTGCCCTAAGTTAATAGTTAAGCTCAACAGCAAGGTGTTAGCCAAGCGGCTGCTGCTAACAATCAAGCGACCAAGTCAGAACACAAATGTTAAGACCAGATAATAGCTTCTAGAAAATAGAAAGTACTTACCTTACTTTCTGCATCTAAACGAAAAACGGGTTTAAAGTATGACACTCTTGGCTTTCCAGACTAAATCGAATGAGGGACGCAGCCAAAGCTGGGACTCAAATGCTAATGATAGCTCGGGCACAACACCACAAGCAGAACTTTCAAAAGAGCATAAGGGCAACTTTATGGGAGAGGAAGCGGAAACACTGTCGTCACCAGAAAGTCTAAGCCACAAACAATAAGACGGTAATCAGGACAACTTGGCTGGGAGCGGGTGTGGAAACACAGCCATCACTAGCAACAAGCTGACACAAACCTGTCTGTCGAGGCTCTGCACAGCCGGCGCAGCTCCTGGAGGACGCGTCTAACGACCCGTAGCTCCGACTGTCAGTCGCGAAGCTTCACGCGGCCAGCTGTTTGCAGAGAAATCCCTCCGATCAAACGTTCAAGCCTGAACGCTGTAGGCTACGAAAACGTAGCCACGGTACCCTCGCGCAGCGAGAAGATGAAAAGGAACAGATCCTCTGACAATACCGGCTGATATAGCCGGTGTCACGTGGGTCACAGGTGACTTTGTTGTTATTGGTACTCGAGCTGCGCATGCGCGCGATGGACATATCCAGTGCTAAAGCACCGCCTCTGGCGGTCAGTAGGGACGAAATAGAACTCAC